>NW_008332583.1:2252437-2264039 GCF_000622305.1 Nannospalax galili
AAGAAGCCACAGAAGGGAAGCACATTAAAGCTTTGATAAACATCAATCATTCAGATATGGTAACTACAGAGAAAAGAAATTTAAATGCAAAAGGAAAGTAGTTTTAAAACCTTTACCCAGATAAGATAGGCAACTTCAAATGAAGTCTTAGAACAGTAGGAAACCTGATGTCCAGAGAGAAAGAAAAGGTGCTTTTATAGTTTTAAGTTCCCAGTCACCACAATTCTACTGTCAGATAATTCACTGAAGAGGGGGCGGGGTGGGGACAAGGAAAAGAGAAACCCAAGATCCCGATGCAAGATTGTGTCTCCTTGTTACTTACAGCCTCCTAAAAACTTCTTGGCAGCACCAGGAATCTGTCAGAAAGGGTGAAAAATTGTACTTAATAGATAATTTTAAGACTTTACTCCAAAGATGTTAATAAATACACCAGAGTTGGGACTTGGAAGTGGCACTAGCAGGGCCGTGAGCACAGTGTTCTCTTTTTGCCGTCACCTGTTACAAATCTAAAACTGTCATCACTCTGCCTGCCTGTTTCTTGCCTCTAAAATAAGCAATAAGCTGTGAAAATGTTTCCAAGCCTCAAAGAAGAGAACAGAGAACGTTTAAAGAATGGTTGCTCCAGCTGCCTCCATCAAAGGCAAGTTGGCTTTACATTTCTAAAGATTGGTGCTGGATAATGGAAACCCCATCAGCTTTCAATCCTTAGCAAGTGTTTCAAAGGGCTTCTCCACCTCCATATCTGATAACCAAGGTCTAGGGACTAACTGGCCCGAAACCTGGGCTTCACTGGCTAGAGGGCTATAACTGGTAAGGTTCAGGATGTGAAAGACCACAGCAAACCCCACAAAAGCCAGCATAGTTCAAAAAGACGGACTGCTGCAGCACTGCAACCAGGGTCACTATGAAAAGACCAGTTGCTATGACATTAAAAGGAACAGGCAGGGAAGCCAACCAGGTTAGTACATCCAGTTACTTCCCCTGGCTAGACTGACATGTAAGAAAGTCATGCCTCAATCAGGATAGGATCCTACAAAGAATGCGTCTATCCAGCAAAGCCTTCAGCGGCTGAACTTGTGATTCCACACAGATCTAAATGGCACAGCAACAGTACACTACAGAGAAGCTGATTTCTATTTTAGCTTATAGCATCTGAGAGCTGCCTGGGAAGAAAATTTTGTCTGCCTGGTCACTGAATTTGCAAGAGAAGATTTCTGGTTTGCTTTTTTTGTTGTTATTGTTGTTTTTTTAATCTCCCTTACTAGGGACTGAACCCAGGAACTTAAAAAATGTTAGACAAGCCTGAGCTGTATCTCCAGAATTTTTACTTTAATTTCTGAGACAGAATACAAATTACTCTGTAGCCCAGGAGGTATGTCATCTTGTGATCATCCTACCTTAACCTCCCAAGTACTTGGAACCATAGGCCTATTCTACTGGACCTGGATTAAGAACATCTATCTATCTATCTATCTATCTATCTATCTATCTATCTATCTATCTATCTACCTATCTGTCTGTCTATCTATCTATCTATCTATCTATCTATCTATCTATCTATCTATCTATCTATCTATCTATCTATCTCTACCTATCTATCTTCTATCTATCTATCTATCTATCTATCTATCTATCTATCTATCTATCATCTCTCTATCTTATCTGTCTATCTGCCTATCTATCTATCATCTATCTGTCATCCATCCATCCATCCACCCATCCACCCATCCATCCATCCATCCATCCATCCATCCATCCATCCATCCATCCATCTGAGATAGGGTCTCTTGAAGATCAGGGAAGCCTCAAACTTACTGTATAGTTGAAGCTGGCTTTCAACTCGATCCTTCTGCCTTAGCTGACAAGTGCCAGGATCACATATGTGTTAGCAGGCCCAGACTGAGAACATTTCTTTATTCTTTTATAAATGATTTTTTATTACAATTTTTTGTTTATTATTTTTTGAGTATAGGTGTGGGTGTACTGTGTAAAAGTTAGAGGACAACTTGTGGGAGTCAGTTCTCTCCTTCCACCATGTAGGTCCAGGGCATTGAACCTTGGTGTTAAGTGCTACTGTCTACAGAGCCATCTCATCCTCCCACTAAAAGCATTTCTTTGCTTTAAGGTTCCTTGGTTTTTGCTTCCCTTGAAGGGGAGAAGGGAGACAGACAGGGTCTCTTGCAGCACAGGCTGCCTCAAACACACTATATATCTGAGGACGGTCTTCAACTCCCAAATCTCCTGCCTTAGTCTCTAGGTGCTGGCTGGGATCATAGAGGTATGCCACCACACCTGGTTCTGAAAGAGAAATATAAGTCACTTTTCTATTCTTCAATGATCAATTGGTTTCCAAAGCGAATCTCCTGTTGGTTAGTGTGGCTTTTTTAAGGAGATGTTTTCATAGTGATTGCTTTTGATGAAATAAAACCACAGAAGGTAGTTCTTCCTCATTATGGTTCTGGTCACATAGCTCATTCCTCAGCTATAAATAACAAAGTTTCCACAAGCAGAAGGTAAGGCTCTGATAAACAACCAGAATCTTCCACACCATTAAAACGAAGTGGAATGCAATGGATTATCTCCATTTCACAGAAGACAAATTAAGGACAACCCATGGCAGCATGAATAGAACTCAGAGCTCAGCAGAAGTGATGCTGAACAGTTCAGAGCACTGGCTGCTCTTGCTGAGAGTTGGGGTTCTGTTCCCAGCACCCACATGGCAGCTAACAATGGTCTATAACTACAGTTCCAGGGGACTGCCCTCTCTGGCCTCTGCAGGGACTACTACCACATGATGCACACATCTACATGCAGGCAAAACACTCAAACACACAGAGCTCAGAGTTCCAATGGAAGCCAGCCTTGAACAACACACAGGTCCTGCTGTGGCTTTCCCACGGGGTTCTGGAAAGTGTGTGTGTGTGTGTGTGTGTGTGTGTGTGTGTGTGTGTGTGAGAGAGAGAGAGAGAGAGAGAGAGAGAGAGAGAGAGAGAGAGAGAGAGAGCGTGGGGCATTCACTTCCAATTTTCTAGCTTTCATTTATTTAATGTGGACAGCCATAGCCCATCAAGGACAAACTTCAAGGTTGAAACAGAGCACAGTGATTGCTCAAGATTAATTCTGTAATTGTACCACCTGGAACAGAATCTATCCTGAAAAGGAATCTCGGGAACACAGCCTGCCTCTCTCACCACCCATGTTCTGAAGGACAGTAATGGGATCTGTTCAACATGAGTGTTAATTATTCTTCATGAAATGTTTAGAAGAGTTCCCAGGACAGACTGTTGGTGAAGGTGGCTGATACAAAAACAGTTCTAAGACATACACAGATAAAAATCTTCTCCATGGACGTGGGCCATTAGCAAATATGCAGAAGGGATACTTAAAAGGCGAGGGCTCCTGACCATGAGAATATAAAAAGCTGCATTTGGACTGATGGTATGTGTCTTTAAACCCAGTACTTGGGAGGCAGAGACAGAGGCAGGGGGATCTCTTATGAGTTTGAGGCCAACCCGATCTATACAGCTAGTTTCAGGTCAGTCAGGGATACAACACAACACAAAACACAAAACCAGAGGTGGGAGGGGGTAAAATATGAAACACTACACATCCCCAGCATGCTAAGGGAGCAGAAGAATGCCCCAGAAACTAACTCCCATCATACCTCACTGCTTACGAGGGCTTCTCCAATGTCCAGAGAAGGATCTGGCAGTCATTACTTCACATTTACTGACAATATGTATTCCACACTTGCCATGGAACAGGGCGTGTGTATCCACTCTCCATGACACTCAGAATGAAGCTAATGTCAAGAACTTCTAAAAGACAGGGTATCTATCAACAGCACACAAGACACATTGCTCTCTGTCCGTCTGTTACTTGGGAAGCTAAAAAGCTGTGCTTCCTGCTGAACATCACACTCAAAAGAAAAATGAGCAAACTGGAATGTGTTCAGAGGTGAGAGACAGGACGGGGGAAGGACCTGGGTTTACAGAAGTGTACACCACTTACCGGGAATGTGGGTGCTGGGCCTGGAAGTAGGGGAGGTGGAGGAAGGGTATTGCAGAGGCCAGCTGTCTTTAAACCAAGTAAAGCACATATGTGGGAAGGAGGGGGACGGGTGTTCTGTAAGCCCACAGAACAGAATGAACTAGAGGGAGGTGAGATCAGGATTTGTCTGGATTTCCACACTCAAGAAGCCTCAAAGATGAGAGGGGCTGTCATTGCATCCATTTATGTGAAAGACTTCATGTATCCATCCATGAGATGCTGCCACTCACTTGAGCACCAGGTACAAGACAGTCAATAGGACAAACTGACCCTGGTGAGAAGACTATAGAACATGCTAGTTCAAGAACCTTGGAATGTGACCTGCACTAATGGCTAACAAGGGTGGAGACTACATTTCCCAGCTGCCCTTGTGGTGTGCACGTGCATGTGCATGTGATGACATTTTAAGAGCAGGAAGAGCAATTGTTCGTAGAATGGGAAATATAGGCTACTTTGTGTCTTCCAGCTGGGTAGAAGGCAGTCGTGGGACAAGGGTCTGAGACAAAGTAAAAAGAGGACTCTCGATCTCCAACGCCACCACTAACGCAACTCTGAATCGCTTGTAGATGATTATATAAGAATAAAAGTCACCATACTATATAAGGCATTTGGGTTTTGTTACAGCAGGTAAATTAGATCCCAAATATACATTCACAGGACAGAATGTATTATCTTGTGAATGAAATCTACATTTAAAAAAAGTACCAGTGGGGGCTGGAGAGATGGCTCAGCAGTTAAGAACACCAACTGTTCTTGCAGAAGACCCGGGTTTGAATCCCAGCACCCACATGGCAGCTAACAACTGTCCTTAACTCCAGTTCCAGGGAATCTGACAGCCTCTTCTGTCCTCCTCGGGCATTGCATAACATGGGTACACTTACCTACCTACATGCAGGCAATACACACATACACATAATAATAACATAAAATATTTTTTAAGAAAGTACAAGTTCTAAAACAGTTGTAAAAACATAATGCACTCTGCAGGTTACTAAAATATCCACCTACTGGAGCATTCCACCACTGATTGAAAGCAAGGTCACTGCTGCTAATTCACGTACTCATACACACCCCTACATATGCATATGCATAATTAAATATGTTGAGAGCTTACAGTTAAGAGTAATACCTTTCTTGCTCGATTTATAACTTCTATACATATCCCTCCTTCCATTGAGAATTCAAACACCCAGTAGAAGATGAAAAATGTTCTCAGAAAACAAGGTAACTACAACTGTATCTTTGAGCCCATAAACTAGGCAAACAACACAGGTGAAGGAATGAAAGACTGGGCTTGGATGACCCACATGTGGCTCGCTTGCAGAGACCAAACTGACTTTCCCTGTGCTTGATGGCAAAGACATCTAATGGGGTGAGTTTCTACAGTGGAGACTATTTTCAAACTTGCTGATTTACTGATTATATGTTTGATATAAATGCCAAAGAAAGAAAAGAATGGTATCATTGAGGAGACAAGAAATCAATTAGATGATCTCCTCATTTCCCGCTGTGAAGTACAGAATCTAAACGATATTCTAGAACATATAAGTGATAGGAAGGAAAGACTAGAAGAGGGCTGGGGGGTGTAGCTCAGTGGTAGAGCATTCGCCTAGCATGCACAAGGCTCTGGGTTCCAACCATGGGAGGGAGGGAGGGAGGGAGGGAGGGGGAGGGAGGACAGAGGGAAAGGGAAGGGAGAGGAAGGAAAAGAGGGTTGGAGGGAGAGGAAAACAATGGGCTACTGTTACCAGTGTCAGTGGGAACCAAAGTTTGCTAATTTCAGATGATCTTTCTCTTTTCCAAACATTGATTGTGTCCAAGTAGAGTTACAGAAATGACACAGTAACAACCAATTAATGGAAACCGTAATAAGCAGCCAAAATTTCTGCTATGATTTATGTACATCAAAGACTGTTTAGACTCTCATTTTATCCCCAACCTGTGAATTTTAGAGAAGAAAGAGATTACTGGAATCATTCATTCATAACTTATTTTTATTTTTTGAGACAGGGATTATATAGGCTGGACAGGCCTCAAACTCCACATGTAGCAGAGGATGACCTTGAATTCCTGATTCCCCAGCCTACAGGGGAGCTGAGGTGACAGACTAGCACCATCCAACATTTCTTTATCATTCATAGCATGCTTAATGAGTGTCTACCAGATAATAAGAACAATTACTAAAGATAAGGTCTCTATCTTCAAAGACCTACATTCTATCCATAGAAGGTATCCTAGCAACATTATAACTGGAAACAAAGCTTAAAGATTTTATTTATTAGTGCAACATTTTAACCTGACATTGAAGAGAGAAAACATGCTTCCATGTAGACCAAGGCACCACTATATCCTCCTGTCTTACAACTCTCCTGTATATATATATATATATATATATAGTTTCTGGGACCCCAATTATAGGATTATAGAAGTGGCTGTACTCAAACAATTTTGCTTGTCGGACCACAATCCTCAGCCATATGGGTTTCTTAATTGGCAGTCGCTTTCCAGACATCCAACATAGCCACTCTGGACCTTACCATTGGTAGCTAAAAGTAAAATCGTAATTGGAGCGGGTGGTTTCTTCTCTCCCTAGTCTAGCCTTCTGTTGGATTTGAGGCACAGCCTGCCTCCCAAGTCTTGACCTGAAAATCCAAAGGGTACACCAATCAAGATAAAAAGCCAGGGGCAGGGCATGGGAGCTGCGCCTTGAATCACTTCCCTGGGAGGCAGATACAGGAGGATTTCTTGCTGGCTAGCCAAGTTAGGAAAATTGGCAAGCTCTGGATTCAGTCAGAGACTGTGTTTCAAAAAACTAAGGTGGAGAGCGGCTGAAAAAGAGAACTGAAGCCAACCACCGGCTTCCAGGTGTGTTTGTGCACTACACCCCTCAAAACACTGTTCAGTGTGCAAAGGCAATTTAAAATCAGCTTGATTCCTCTCTCTCTCTCTCTCTCTCTCTCTCTCTCTCTCTCTCTCTCTGCATGTGCATTTGATGGTGATTAACGAAGAAAGCCACAAGTAGCCAAAAGGTAAAGAAAGAGAGACTGCAGAGTACATGTCCCTGGATAGGACTCCTGTAGAGGAGTCCTGAACCTTAGCCACCCAAGGTTCAGGGACTACTGAGGAAGATGACGTGGAAAGACTGTAAGAGCCAGGGATGGTGGATGACCACAAGGACACAGTTTTCTGGGCGGCTGGGAACTTGCTCATATGAACTTACAGCAATGGTGGCAGCATGCACGAGACCCCATGCAAGATCAAATCAGACAAAAATCCAGCACAGAAGTGGGGAAGTTGGTGAAAAGCCCCAACCTTAGCTAAGGAACTACTGCGGACTGATCACTGCGGGATATGGGAGAGTCAGTCTTCTTTAAAGGAGTGATGTTAGAAAGCTGACCAGGCTCCAGTGGATAGGCACACCAAGGGCCATTTGGGACACAAACTTGAGTTGCCAGGCCCCACATATATGTCAACAACCTAGCAGGGGGCTATGGGAGGTACAGACAGGGGATGAGGTCTAAATAAGATAAAGATCCTCTGTGCAAAATGCACAAAACATCAATTAAATTAAAAAAATATATACTGGGACTGGAGAGATGGCTCAGCAGTTAAAGGCAGTGGTTGCTCTTGCAGAGTTACCCAAGTTTGGTTCCCAGCACCCACATGTTAGCTAACAACCATCAATAACTCCAACTCCAGGAGATTCAATGCCCTCTTCTAACCTCCTTGGGCATTGTACGACATGGGTGCACATATATACATACATACATACATACATACATACATAGAGGCAAAACATTAATACACATAAAGTAAAAGTAAAAATAAAATATAAATAAATCAATAAATGAAATACTGTCTGGTTTCCCAAGGCAGCTTAAAACCAGCTCGAGTTCTTTGCTTTTACACACACACACACACACACACACACACACACATATAAATGAAAGGTAAGCAAAAGTAACTAATGAGCTCAAGAATAAAAAAAGTGGGTTCCTGTGCGGCTGGAGAGATGGCTCAGTAGTTAAGAACACAGGCTGCTCTTGTGGACGACCCTGATTTGGTTCTCTGCACCTACATGATGGCTCACAACTGTTCATAACTCCAGTTCCATGTATCTGACTCCCTCTTCCGGCCTCTGGAGGCATTGCACACATGTGGTGCTCTTATATACATGCAGAGAAAATACTCATACACATGGGCATGGTGGTGGTGCCCACCTTTAATCCCAGTACTCAGGAGGCAGAGGCAAGTGGATCTTTGAGAAATTAAGGACAGCCAGGTCTATATAGTGAGTTCCAGGTCAGCTGGGGCCACAGGGAGAGACTGTCTCCTAATTAATTAATTAATTAATTACAATAATTTAATTAAAATTTTTATATGAGTTCCCAATCCACTTTTTTCTTTATTCTCCAAATTCTTCCAGTATAATGAACCTCTGGGTTTCCTTCCTCACCTGTAACCTGAGAACACTGCACATGATTATAATACTATAACGATGGTTTCCAGGCTGTGATGACAGAACCACACAGAATAGGAACTCAGTAAATGGTATGTCTGTCTATCCGACCCTTTTAAAGGCCAAAGTCGAAGGCACTTGGTCAGTTCCTACAGGGAAGCTTATAATATATTTAAATATTCAAATTCTCCTACATCTTTCTTTTAGTTAAGATGCCCGAGGCTGCCAGAAATAATCACACTATTTGTGATGCTATGTTTATGCAATAGAAATGAAATGGAATTTTATGGTCTGCTGTGCTACCAACCATGATGCACACAGTGTGATAATTCTGCACAGTGCTGCAGAAGAAAACTCTGTGCTATATCTAGGGTAAAGATGCAGCTCCCCCAAACCCCAGACCGCAAAGCTGGACCAAGCCAGTTCCTCATCAATGGGCCTATTACATAGGATGAATGGCACTGACAGAAATGATCTTATTCACTTAAAAAAATAAAAAAATCATTTTGAGAGGGGAAAGTGTTTCCAACAAACCTCACATGGTTTAAATTGAAAAGTTAAAAAAAAAAAAATACAAGGGCTGGAGAGATGGCTCACCAGTTAAGAGCACTGACTGCTCTTGCAGAGGACCAGGATTTGGTTCCCAGCACCCACATGGCAGCTAACAAACATCGGTAACTCCAGTTTTAGGGGATCCAAAGCCCTCTTCTAGCCTCTGTGAGCACTGCAGGACATACCAGGTGTACTTACAAACATGCAGGCAAAACACCCATACACATAAAATAAAAATAAATATTTACCCAGCATGGGTCATGCCTTCTTTTCCTAGCCTTCCACAGATTGTATACTTTAGCCCTCCCCAAATCCAGGAGGCCATGTGTGATTAGGATCAAATTACATACAGTTGGCTGGGCAGAGTGGCTGGATAATCCAGTGAGGGTCCAGTGACATTGCTTGGCCCTCCTTTAATGAATGAGCACAGCAGTCTTGTGATGATGTTTAGTGCAGGGTAAAGGCTATCCGGTGTGCACACCCTCAGGTCATATATACACCTCAGCATACATACACCTCTGTTGTCTCGAAGCCTTTGAGAGGGAACTGACACTGATTCTAACTATTCCAACAGCTATCAAAACACCTGAAAGCAAATCCTGACTCCATCACTCTAGACTCCAGCCTTGGAAGACAAAAGAAAAATGAGGAGGAACCCAATAGAGGGATACTTTTGGAAGTCCTTGTCAAGAAACTCCAATGGACTCTCATATGAACACTTGAAAATTGCCCTGACTCTTTTCTAGTTCCCCCGTCTAGAACTTGTAATGCTAATTACTCTTGACTTTACTTCTCCTTCATATCTCCTATTCACGAGATAAGAGATAAGAGTTATGTAATTTGAGACCCACTGAAGGGGGCCTCCAATCACCTCACCCTTTGTCCCTGTTCAGCATGGAAGAAGCCAGAGCGGACTGCATCCCTATCCCCTATTGGCAACCTCTTCAGAGGATGGCGTGATAAGAACAGGAGGTAGGAACTGGCTAGGCAGTTAGGGTAAAAAGACCACAAATAGCCAGTTTCTTGACTAAAACTCCCAATGTCCTTGGGCCTCTTAGCAACATACTCTGTTCCAAAGGCCAAAAATGTCAAAAGTATTCGGGAGCTTGTATCTAATCCTTAAAAGATTGTAGTGTTATCTCAAAAAGACAAAAAAAAAAGAGAAGATTTTAGGGTTACCTCTTCAGAGGGGGGAATGTCAGACCCTGTCTCAAAAAGACCAAAAAAAAGAAAATACAAATGGCACATAACTGACATATTTGGGAGTAAAATAAGTGTTGCTGGATTATAAGAAAGAAACATAAGCATAGAAAAATTATATTTCGGGGCTGGAGAGATGGCTCAGCAGTTAAGAACACTGACTGTTCTTGCAGAAGACCTGGGTTCGAATCCCAGCACCCATATGGCAGCTAACAACTGTCCATAACTCCAGTTCCAGGGGTCCGACAGCTTCTTCTGTCCTCCCCGGGCATTGCATGACACAGGTGCACTTACTTACATGCAGGCATAACACTCATACACATAAATAATGAAATAATAATAAAATACACATAAAATAAATACATAATAAAAATAACAAATAAAATATTTTTTAAAAAAGAAAAATGATATTTCACAAAGGAGCTTAAAAATAACTTTAGGTGCAATGGTCTTAATCAGTATCAAAGATGAGATTTGCTGTAGTGTCTACCCTGCCCCTTGCAAGGATTATCACTGAATAATGAAAATATGGGGGGTGGGGGGTGAGAAGATAGCTCATTGGATAAGAGCACGTACTCTGCAAGCATGAGGACCCGAGCTCAAATCCCCAGCAATGTGTAAGAAGCTAGGCACAGTCACAGTGCCTCTAATCCCGGCACTGGGGGACAGAGACAAGCAGATCCTGTGAGTTCACCAGCCAGCCTAACAGAAATGGCAAGCTTCCTACTCAACAATCTGTCTCCAGGCAATAAGGAAGGCAGAGTGGTAGAGCAAGATAGCAGACACCCTGCTCTGGCTCTGCATGGGTGAGCATGGGCATCCTCATATGCATCATCACACACTAAGTCCATAAGCACACACACACAAAAGTCCGCAACAAACAATTAAAATATGATCATCATTCTAGACCAATTTCCTAGCATTGGGGGGTACCTGGTATTCTATTTTTAACCTATCAGGAAGTAAACAGCTTTAACTCCATTGTTAGTGTGACTTTACTTAAAAAAAAAAAAAAAAAAAAAATTTTATAACCTCAACTTAATCATGAAAAAGCATTGCAAAATCCAGGGTCAGGGACAGTCTTCAAAATAATTAAACAACGTCCTTCACATTGGATCAAGGTCAAGAAATACGAAAAGACTAATAAGAGTTTGAAGACTAAGGAATCCTGATGAGCAAAACTGACAGAATAAGATGTGTGATTCTCAATTGATTCCTGAACCAATCCAGGACATTAGTTTAAAAAAATATTTTTTTTTTAATTGGCAAAAATAAGAGCATTATACCAGCACTACACCAACATCAATGCGCTGGTTCAACTACTGTACTATGTTGGTGTAA
>NW_008332583.1:2264672-2272828 GCF_000622305.1 Nannospalax galili
CAGTGGTTTTGATATTGATTTTTTTTCTGAGCAAACTCTTTGATATTGATTAGTCAAAAATGTTTTCAGCTCGACAAATGGTTTTCACGTCTAATTTTAAACTCTCAGGTGGTGCCTGTGGTCTTTCAAATTGTAACTTGAGAAACCCCTCAAGGAGTATGTGCACAGTGATGTGTCTCTCTCCCCAAAAGAACCATGGGCTGTTGGACAAAGGCTGGCTTTGAGTCCTTGAGGTTGTCACACAAAACTGTTCTCAGTCCTTTCCTGCTTCCAACTCCTCTTTGACTAGTAAAGAAAATGGTTGTTCATAGTTTGTCAGATATTAAGAGGGGCCATGTAAGAGCCTGTTGTTTACCCCATTACAAACTGATAAGATCACACTCATGTTTCCAGTTCCTAGCTGCAGTCCTAAGAAGAAAGGAAACCCCAACTCTGACCTACCTGCCCCCTACTCAGGAAAATCACGACCATCCTTCCAGATGGAATTTGTTAGGAATAACTTTTCCCTGACTCCTAAGTGAAAGTCCATAAAAAGATTTGTATAAATACAAATCCTCTGGATCAAGTCTTCTTAAGAACATGCAGATCTGATACAGGCAAAATGGCTGTCACTGCTCTGTACATGCAGCTGTATTTATAGATACCGTGTAGGTAGCTCCATCTTTATCTTCCTCTATAAATACTTATACTTACAATTGTCAACCAGATCATGAAGAACTTAAAAGCAATTTGTAGGAGTTAAAAAAAAATACTGCACTCCATGTTATTCTATTATTAATTATGTCAATATCCAAGAACTCGGGGAAAGAGAGGACATTACAGAAAACTTTAATTAAAATTTGATATTTTATTACTGACAAGTCAGTGCCTTCTATTTAGTCTAAACTGGTATTCACACAATACAAAAGAAATAAAGAAAATTTTTTTTTCTCCCTATAGATAAGAGTTATGCAATCTGGGAGTCTTTTAGATAGACCCACTAAATGGGTACTCCAAATGCCTCACCCTGCATCCCTGTTAAGCATGGAAGAAGCCAGAGCAGTCTATGTCTGGATTCCCTATCGGCAATTTGGGTAAGCTCTTCAGAGGATGGTGTGATAAGAATAGGAGGTAGGAATTGGCTAGGCAGTTAGGGTAAAAAGGATCCCCAAGAAATGTAGCCAGTTACTTGGCTAAAAGTCAAAATGTCCTTAGGCCTCTTAGCAACGTACTCTGTTCCAAAGGCCAAAAATGTCAAAAGTATTTGGGAGCTTTTATCTAATCCCTTAAAGATTTTAGGGTTACCTCTTCAGAGGGGTAATGTTAGAGTAGCAAAAAGCACCACTAAAGAGAGAGAGAGAGAGAGAGAGAGAGAGAGAGAGAGAGAGAGAGAAAGCAGGGCTGAGAATGATGGGAGATATGGGAGATGCTGGAGAGGAGAGAGTGGGTATGGATTTGATCAAAACACTTTATATGCATGTATGAAATTAATTCTCAATAAAGTTTTTTTAAAAGTTAAAAAAAATCAAGAATCTAAAATCATACACAGGCAACTTTCACAGATCTCAACACAATGAGCATAACATCAGCTCCTGCCTTCACCCACCCAGTCCACAGGGTTGGCCCCACTCCACCCCCCAGGGATGCTCACCCTGTGTGTGTCCTAAACAATCAGTTGCATTTTTCCAATGTATTTCTGTCAGTGTCAAGTCACAACTAGAGCAAGTTTAAGAGTTTACTCCATCATCTTTTGAACAGTAATCCACAATGAAAAAGTAACATCCAAAGCACAATTCGGCTCAAGTAAGGGCCTTCTCTCGAAGGAAGCTCAGAAGCAGAAGCATCTGGTCCCAGAAAGGGCAGTGCATTTTCCGATTAAACACTGAGTTTCCGGCTTGCAAAGGAAACTTCGGATGAACTAGGAGGATGTGAAGAATCAGGGAATGAGAAGAGATTGTCGGTGAAGTAAAAACGGTCTACTTTTTAAAGCTTTAAACATAATTCTTCAGTAACAAGAATTACAGAATGTGGGATAACACCTTGGTCTTCACTCGCAGACAGAGAACACGTCCAGGAAAACAAGTGGGCTCAGAAGGCTCACAACCATTACTCAAAAACTGTGCTTTCTAGCCGGGCGTGGTGGCGCACGCCTTTAATCCCAGCACTTGGGAGGCAGAGGCAGGCAGAGCTCTGTGAGTTCAAGGCCAGCCTGGTCTACATAGTGAGTTCCAGGACAGCTGGGGCTACAGGGAGACCCTGTCTCAAAAAGACCCCCCCCCAAATAAAGTGCTTTCTGTGTGTAATGAATCCCTGTTATGTTTTCTGACAGGTGTTTGGAAATGTTAAATGTCATGTTAAATAACAAATAGCTCAGGGTAGACCACTTGGTTTTTGTTAAACCACAGCAGTTTCTCATCATAGACAAAATATTCCACTGCTGTGGGAAGGTCTTGAGCCCTGCAGTTAGAAGGGCAGCACCTCTGGGCCCTAACCACTGTTTGCTACTGATAACCTCAGACCTCTCCACACATTTCCAAATGGTCCAGGCTGTGGGGTTAAAGCATATTCACAATTAGCTGAGAATTACCTCTCCAACCCACTGTTTCAGAGTGAATGACTTTTCATTTCACCAGAAATTTTACTATGCATTTTATACCTCTTTCTGAACATGTGAAAGTCTAGAAGGAGACAAAGTGTCTTTAAATCCCTTATCTTCAACATCTTCTGAAACCGAATGGAAAACTCATGAAACAGAAAAAAACTAAACGTTAGGAAGAAAAAAATGAAGTCACCAATGTCTATCTTCTTAAAAACTCATTATCACAGCAGTCCTGAAACATCCCATAATTTAAATACTCACAAACTTCAGCAAGTTGCCCTAGAAAATGTTGACCCGAACCATGACAGATGAATAAATCTCCAGCTCATGCAATCTGACAATTGCTATGATTTTTCTTTCAGTAAATTCATGTAATTTGATCTTCCAAGTAGAGGATGAAAAAAAATGGACTTGGGCGAAATAACAAGTTTGATTTTGAAAATGTGATTGGGTTTCTTTTCATTCTGCATTCACTTGAGACAGGAAATGGTTCAAGCCCTGGGTGGTTAAGAGACACTGGATTATCTCAGCACTTTGCAAGCTCTCATAGTGGGACTGGGAAATGCCTTATTCTAGAAAGGAGTTTAGAAAGCTCTATTTCGTATGTCCCAAGTTTCTTGCACATGTTTCTGGCTTCAATTTGGGAAACATGGGCAGCAGAGCATGGACAGTCAAAGGGGGCTGAGAGGCCACTCACCTCAACTTCAAGCTCCACCCATCTCTCACCCCACATTCTTCAAGGCAGAAGGAGGATCGTACATGCACCTCCTACCATCTGGCAAACTCGTCTCCTACAACTGCATAGACACTCACATGCATCTGGGTGTTTACAAGAGACCTGAGCCACAGAGGGCTTCTGAACCACTGGGCTCCTTTCCCACCTTCCACCCAAACCCCTCCATGAGTACAAGGGTAGACATTTCACTTAGTGAGGGGAGAAACATAACGAAATCTATGCAGAGGAATTTTATCTCCAGTTTCTAGTAAACATTAAGCGACTGCTCCAACAAGAGAAGATAAGCCAATTTATAAACCAGAGAAATGACACAACTCACAAGGAGACTCCAATTTTCTAAAGCAAGAAAATCCCATAGTGAGTCTTTTAAACCTTCTACATAAACCACAGCGAATTCAGCCCCAGGGTTATTTTGTCCTGGTCATGCTTAAAAGCCACCATTTTGCAGATTCAGATGGTTAGCAGCAGACCACAGCAAGTTCCCAAATGAAGTCATGTACTTCTCTGAGCCCAGCCAACAAGGTCGCACAAATGGGATAGAGGGCTTCTAGCCGACACTCTTGGCCAAGTTCATCCTGTTTCCACAGAACAGGATATAACCAGTCTCAAAGCAGCCAAGTGGGAGACCTGCCCAGATGGCAGGGAAAATCTTCAATAGAACTCGCCCTACATTTAGCTCTCAACAGCACACCACTTAATGACATTCTAAGGGACAGTGGAGAGCTTGGCCTCCCAAAGTCTCTCAAAGACACTGTGAGAAGAGCTGCTGTGCAGGCCCTGAAAATATATGGTGGGACAGAGCACATTTCCACTTAGCCTAGAACTCGTTTCCAGGGAAGCCCTGGGTGTTTGGAGCAGAACAAATGCCTGAGAAAACAAAAATCTTTCATGCACTGGAAGCTGATGTGGCAGCATTGGAAAAGATCAAATGAACAGAAGAAAAAATAGCAAAATTCCAAAATGGAATTCGGTTGCTTAACAGTGGCGTTGCCTTTCCTCAAAAATAGAACCGAGACGCCTGACACTTGCAGGCACTCACACGGTTGCATGGAACAAACAACAGTGAATTATACTATGCCGGTCTTACCCGTGGGGAGATGTAGGAAGAGGAATGTTTGCGGATTTGGTTTTAGTTTTTGTATTTCTTCCTTTTCTCTATCCTTTCGGCCTCATCCCTTCCTTCTCTTTTTTTTTTTTCCAATCTTCTCATCTTTTTTTCATTCCCCTCTCTATTCTTAGTGTTTTTTGTATCTCTGTTTTTAAATTTCCAACCACCAAACACCATGAACTCTTCTAGGACTTGGCACAGGGAAAAAGGAATGAACGTGTCCTCAAAAATAGGTGTGACCTAATTTGAACATTAAGCACCATAAAATGTGCCAAGATTTTGATTAATCACAAATATTGTTACTAGCTGGAATTATAATGCCATTATACTAATGGAAGTCAAGCCTGACTATAAACCACTCTACTGACTCTTTTCATCATGTTTTCTTTTCCTCTCTGAAAGATTTTTTTTTTTTTTTAAATGTGGTCTCCTTGTAGCTCCAGCTGACCTGGAACTCATTATGTAGACCAGGCTGACCTTGATGCCAAAGAGATCCCCCTACCTCTACCACCTGATTAAAGGTGTGCACCACCGTGCTGGACTTTAAAAGATTTATTTAATTACGTGAATATGTATGTGAGTACAGATGCCTGGGGGAAACCAGATACATGGGATGCCCCTGGAGTCTGAGCTAGAGGCAGATGTAAACTGCCCAACCAAGCTGAGGTCCTCTGTAACAAATAAGTGTTCTTAACCACTGAGCCATCACTCCAGCCTATCATGGATTTTCTTAAAATAAACATCCCTGATGCCTCTGCACCAGCACTTCTCAAACTATTAACTTGTCTGCAAATGACTGGAAGATGTGACTCCCCAGGTCTGGGATGGGGTCGAAGATGTTAATGCTACTGGTCAAAGGACCATGATATGAGTAGCGAGAAGCTAGGTTCCTACGGAAGCTTCACCAATAGCCCATCCTTTTGTTTTTCATTATAAAAAGACCTTCATTTTTTGGTTAAAGAGCTGAACCAAGGATAAAGAGTTGTGATTGGTTAAGCATCACCAGCACCCTAGTCCCTTCTACAAGATTCTAACCGAGGGGTGAGAAGGTAATTCTATACCTGCCAGGTTTTAAGAAGTTAGCTGGCTTCCTGTGATGAGGACACAGGCATGTGAGACAACGGTCCATGAGGCTCAGGGAGCCATCTTGAAATCACAAGAGGATGAAGATAAAGGCAAAGAGCATACAAAAAAGATTAGAGGGTGAGAGCAGAAAGACAGTCGAATCAAAGGTCAGCAAACTAAGCCAAACCAACAAACCATAGTCAAATTCAGGCTGCCCACTGTTTCTATAAACAGGTGAGGTTTCAACTGGAAAAGAGCCTTCAAGGATCTGTTTGCTCATCCTCTTTGTAGATGCTGTGTTAGATTGAGTTACTAAAACAAAACACCCAGTGGGTAGCTGAAGACACTACTTTCTCATAGTTCTGGGGATGGGGAGGTTTGAAATCACGGTGTTTGGAAAGGGTTTTTGTTTTGTTTTGTTTTTGGAGACAGGGTCTCATCCAGGTTTCCTAGATGGTCTGGAATTTGCTAGGTATACTAGGCTGGCCTTGAATTTGGAGATCCCCCTCTGCCTCCAGAGTACAAGGATTATAAAGGAGTTCACCACCAGCCTAGATGGTTTCTTGTGAGATCTTTCCACGTGGTTTGTACACAGCAGCCTTCTTGCTGGAAAACCACAGAGCAAAAAGAAGGATCTGGGAAGGAGAAGTGGCTTTGCAGTTTAAGAGTATGTACTGTTCTTCCAGATGATTCAAGTTTGGGCCAGCATCCATGTTAGGTGGTTTATAACTGCCTGTAACTCTGACTTTGGGCCATCTGATGGCTTCTGAGGGTACCCACAAGCACATACACATACAGAGACACATACAGAGTCATATACATATAAATAAAACCAAAATCAATCTTTAAATAAAAGAAAAAAGCAAGATCCCCTCTTGTGATTTTTCTTTAAAAGGGCACTTTTCCCATTCAGGGAGCTTCACCCTCATGACCGTATTCCCTCCATAACATCTTCAAATATCCCCATCATGTTAGGGGCTGGGATTCAACGTGTGAATTTCAGGACACCATTACCATTCGGCCACAGTGGCTGCCACTGTTCATCTAGTAGTCAGGATGAAAAATTACAAAAGAGAAGGGAAGGCCGTCAAGATCTGGCCTTTTACAGAAAAACTGCTGACCCCAGCCCTAGAGCATTAAAGCACAGCATACTGTTTATTCCAACTTCTACTTTACCCTTAGTGTTTATTGCGAGGACTCCCGTCTTCAGTGTCTGACCTCCCTGCTGGGGAGGGAGCTCCACTGTCATCTAACTCCTCACCAGGCACCAGAACTTAGCAGAGGGCCAGGCACATAGGAGATGCTGGTAAGTTTGCCCAGGTGGTAATTAAATACATTTTATCAAGATGTTTCCAAGTTTCCATTCCTTTCCTTGGGCCTTCCATAGAAGGCATTTACAATGTGCTAAAAATGACGGTTCTTAATATAACCTTCTGTTAATAACAACAAGTTGCTTTTATCATCCAGGAACTGCATTTCCTTCCTCCATGGTAATTTGCAGGGAGGAAGGAATGGAGGTTCCAAGTCCAGACTTAGTACATCCAGAAGCAGTTGACCCTGGGGACCTGGAAACACTGGTCAACATCTCCATGACCACAAGACCCCTTTGGTCACAGCAGGATGGGCAGCCCCCTATCTAGTTGTGCTGGATAGCTTTAGTGTCAAATTGACACACCTGGGTTAAGGGAGCCTCAATTGGGGAATTGCCTCCATTGAACTGGCCTGTGGCCTTGTCTGTGTGGCGTCTTCTTGATTGTTGTGTGATGTGGGAGGACCCAGCCCACTGTGGGTGGTACCACCCCCGGGCAGGTGGGCCTGTGTTGCATAAGAAAGCAGGCTGAGCAGGGGCCAGGGGAGCAAGTCAGTAAACAGCATTCCTCCATGGCCTGTCATGCCCTGAGTTCCTACCTTGGACTCCCTGATGAACTGTGACCAGGGAGATATAAGACCAATAAACCCTTTCCTCCCCAAGTTGGTAGTGGTCAGAGTATTTTGTCATAGCAATGAGAAGACAAACTAGGACACCAGTCAACTGGAGCTCCCTGCATAGCAATGGCAAACTTTGACAGGCGGTATTTGTGAGCCCAAGGAGAACCATAAATTCTGAATAAAGGAAGAAAAGGAAAAACAAGTAGGGGACCCATGATGGTAAGAGCCCACGATTCCTACAGTAGGAATACAAATACAGGATATCATAAAGATAATTCCAGATGGTTATAAAATTGCCTTGTAGGAAAAGTGTGATGGAAATGAAAATTTAATAGTTATTTTCAAACACATTTCATTTCCTTGTTCAGGTTAGCAGTGAATGCAGTTCTACAGAATTCCATAGAAATGGAAAGGGAAAGGGGGACAAATGAGGGAAGCACATGGCTAGAGTTCCTGCTTGGACTTAAGTGAATTATTAGGCCACCCAGAGCATCAGTGTTTCCATCCATAAAATAGGCATACTTATAACAAAACTCCCACATCTGGTCTATTTTCTGTTGCTATAACAGAATAACAGCCTAGGCAACTCATTTATAAAAGGAAAGGTTTGTTTTGGCTCATGGCAGCCTGGGCAGTCCTGGTGTTCTCTAAAGGACCTTGTGTAAGCTCATGAGCACCCTGCTCCATGATCCAAAGATCATGGACAAGATCCCACTTCACAGACTGTGAACTAAAAAGCT
>NW_008332583.1:2272914-2309196 GCF_000622305.1 Nannospalax galili
ACTTAAGTGAATTATTAGGCCACCCAGAGCATCAGTGTTTCCATCCATAAAATAGGCATACTTATAACAAAACTCCCACATCTGGTCTATTTTCTGTTGCTATAACAGAATAACAGCCTAGGCAACTCATTTATAAAAGGAAAGGTTTGTTTTGGCTCATGGCAGCCTGGGCAGTCCTGGTGTTCTCTAAAGGACCTTGTGTAAGCTCATGAGCACCCTGCTCCATGATCCAAAGATCATGGACAAGATCCCACTTCACAGACTGTGAACTAAAAAGCTGAGTTCCAATACGTGTTTCAGAGGGGACAAGCCAAGTGGAGGTCACAAACCATAGCACTCTCTTACATTACACATCTATGATATTAGTGCTTCATAGGTGATAGGAAGACTTCATTGGTGCTTTCTAGAATGGAATACCTCTCCTCTTCCTCTTTCTCCCTTTCCTTCTCTATCTTTTCTTTAATCTCCTTCCTATAAATTATTTAGATCTCCCAAAAATGACTTCATAGGTGATATGAAAGCCCATTAATAAACAATTCATTGCAGGCTGTCTCTGGATATTCATACACATGGAAACTTGAATAAGTAACAGACAGTTTGAATGGAGCCCTTGTTCTGGAAGACCCACTGAGGAAGCGAAGGGATGGCCAGGAGTGGGAAGCAGCAAGTGCCTTCCCACCCATTCTTAGCATCACGCCATTGCCAGTGCTTAACACGCTGCTCGGGGAATCTGCTGACACCTGTCAAACCAAGATTCATTTTAGGATGTTTAGGGAAAACATACATAAACAGTTAAAAGATTCAAATTATGAGAATGACTGAGCTGACATGTCAGTATTAATTAGCTTAATAAATTTTAATCAGTAGCTACCAAGCTCTCAGCAAAAACGACAAGCTATAAAAGGTCAAATTCTGGTAAGAGGAGAGCAACAAGCGGGATACTTCTATGGACCATAAAAGGAGTAGGAAAGAGAGAAAAGTGGGAAAGAAACACAGCTTTTCAAAAGCTTATTGGGAGGCCACTCTGGAAAGATAAAGTTAGAACACAGATTTGAACTGAGCACGGAAGCAAAGTGCATGGATGACTGTGGGGGAGACACGGGGGAGGAGGAAGGGGACACAGGAGAGAGGGAAGGGAAACAGGCCTCCAATGAGAAATTCACCAACTCCATCATCTCTTCCCAATAAGCCTTCTTCTTGCATCACATGCACACAGACATGCACACGCACACACACTAGTTAGCATGCCCTAACTGTGCTTCTTAGAACCCTGTGCATCACACAAGCACTGCCAGTCTCCTTGTTCATTGTCTCATCTGCATCACCCCACACAGCCACTGGATGCACAGAGCCTGCATTCTAGCAGAGTACATAACACACAAAATATGTGTTATTGAACGACGGTGAACTTTGAAGTTGACTATGTGATCTGGGAGGAAATGTTCTGCAGAAGCATCTCCAGAAAGGAATCCAGTACTTGATTTGGGTGGCATGTGGCTAAGAAGCACTAGCATGTGTCTTCTGGACAATCACTCAAGGGATCCCAATGACCTGGATACCAGTGTAGTTCAGGTATAGTCCAGGCCTGTGGAAGCGCCACAAACTGCAACCAGGTTCCACCACTTAGTGCAATACATGTCACAGCTTCCATCGTACCACACATAGGTCACACCTGATACACTCGAAAACAGACTCGGATGCTTAATTTACCGTCATGAACACAGAGGCCACAGAATCTCCAGTAAAGGGGAAGGTGCGCATGTGAAGACGTATTTTAATTAAATGCAATACACACTCTGCTTTCCATGAAGAGGTTACAAAGCAATTTTCTGAGCTATAAGCACAGAACCCAGGAAATTCCCCATCAGCAAGGGCTGGCACCTGATACGGTCCAAAATCCTTCTTTCCATTTTAGCTATCTGTGCTTTCCTAAGGCTATACTAACCTTCAGCACTGTGTTTTCAGTATTTATCTCTACTTGGAAATTTATCTGTACTGTTATCCTAATGTTTAAAAACCACAGAAAATAAAAGTTTCTTGTAATCAAAATGTAAAACTACCAGATGTATCTTTTGTTTCCAATTTGTCATCAATAAGACAAAGAGAGAAGGGAAGGAACCAGGGAGGAAAGATAGAAAGGAGAGAAAAAGGACAAAGAGAATGAAAAAGACTTATTTTTTAATTTTACTTATTATTTTAATTTTATGTTTACGAGTATATCGCCTACATGTTTGTGAGTGCACCTGTGTCATGCAGTGCCGCAGAGGTCAGAAGAGGGCTTCAGATTCCCCTGGAACTGGAGTTAAGGATGGTTTGTAGCCACCATGTGGGTGCAGGGAATCAAACCCAGGTCCTCTGCAAGAGCAGTCGGTGCTCTTAACCGCTGAGCCATCTCTCCAGCCCCAATTTTATTTATTTTTATTTTATGTATATGAGGGTGTTGCCTATGAGTGTAAATGGAGTACTGACAGTTGTTAACTGCCCCATGGTGCTAGGAACAAAACCTAGGTCATCTGCAGAGCAGCTAGGGCTCTTAATCGCTGAGCCCTATTTCCAGTCCTATAAACGGTTATTTAAAGCGGGCCAAGGTGCAGCATTTGTGAGGCCCTGGGTTCCCACACCACCACAGACAATAAATAAATACACGTAAACACTGACTTTCAGGTTACAATATAAAGTATCTATTGGGCATCAGAATTGGTGCTAGCCAATAAAAGAAAGCAAACTGGGGTTTTGTTGTTGTTGTTGTTGCTGGGGTTTTGTTTCTTTTCTTTTCTTTTTCCTTTTCAAATACCAGGGGAGGCTCACGATGCATAGAAGCCAAAGCAAAGCAGCCTACTTCACCCAATCGAAGATTCCACAGCCATGGAGCTCACTACGATTGTGAAAGCAAACTTGTAATGTGCTGATTCTTTAACAGATGGCACAACAATGTTTTCAAAATGCACACACTGTGAGAATGTTACAGTACGAAGTTTGGTTTGTGTCCAGGGGCAAATCGGCTATTTCTAGTCTTTTTTCTCAGGTGTGCCACATACCTAAAAATGACCTAAGGAAACAGCCTAAAAATTCCTGTCTTAAATGAAGAACTGCCAACTATGAAAGGCTTAGGAAGAGTTTGCCCATCTGTGGACAGCTATACTGACACATCTGGGAGAAGCCTACAAGTCAAAGATGCAGAACATCTCTGGATGTGGCCAATCGAGGCACAGACTTGGAAGCACTCTGAAAGCTCAGCTGCCAAGAGGAAGGATTTGTTCTAGAACTAAAGTGTTGTGGCAAGTACAGGTGTGAGTGACCTCTCTACAGATATCTGATCCTCACCTCAGTTCCCTGTTCCAGAAAGATGTGTCACACCTTTCTAGATCATGTCTGCAAGCTGCAGCAAAGTCCAATTTGACATGTCAAATATTTAAGGTTTTGGGTAAGAGTCAAAAGAATATATTAGCCTGTGCCTAAGATTCTTAAAGGAATCACCATCGAGGAGATCTTCTATGGTGGCCTAGGCCAATTAACAGATAAGGACAGGCCACATGGCTGAAGGTGGCGGTAAGGGGAATAAAAGGAAGTTCTGGAGTCTTTCTGTTTAAAAACACTGTGGACAGTTAAATGAATGGGTAAGTATGTCCACAAAGAAATGAGAAAGAGACACACAAACCAGAGAACATCCATCCTGTGACTGGAAGACACCAGAATTCCCTGGGGAAGAGAACAGCACAGCCTGAAACCATTCGCATTTACCCAAACTCACCTCTTCCCTAGAAGAAGCAGTCTCCTCTGCCGTTCCGCAGTGGCTGTGGGTAAAACCCTCCTCCACCACAAAGCAGGGGACATGGTCTTGTGGGCAGGGATTCAGCTGCTCAGACCCAAGAACTCTACTCATAGCAGAGACATGGACGAGTTTCAGGTGACCACCAGTAAACAGAAAGCAAACTGGGACCATTCTCTAAACATACTGCCATCTCTGTTCTTACCCTTACATTGGAAATCCATGCCTCATAACCTTAAACATTCCCCTACTTAACTGTATAAGACCACCCACATATCTGTATGTGGAAACCCTCCTTAGTACGCCTACAGTAAAGCAGCAAATATTCTCAGCTGGAACACCATGCTTCCCAACAGAGCATCAACAGGCTGCATACCTCCAACTTTACACACAGGGATCACAGGACCATTACAAACACCAATGCCCTGACCTTTGTGATCATGTCAGACATGAGGAGCCACATTAGAAACCAACTCACCTACCATTGCTATGTGGCAGGAGATTGCACAGGCTTCCCAGTCCATTCTTAGAAGCACTGAATTTCCTCAAGAAGCCATTAATAGCATTTAAGGAAGGATGAAAGGCTATTTACAGAACCCCGCTTTCCTGGGAAATGAGGCAGCCTTTGTGATTCACTGTGTAAAATAAATCAATGAGGATTGGTTGGCTAGCAATATAAAATGTATCTTAGG
This sequence comes from Nannospalax galili, assembly GCF_000622305.1. NCBI lineage: Eukaryota > Metazoa > Chordata > Mammalia > Rodentia > Spalacidae > Nannospalax > Nannospalax galili. Next base: position 2,277,376 of record NW_008332583.1, read on the forward strand.
CAAAAAGGAAGGAGAGGTGGAGAGACGGGCTTAAATCACGGCTCCATTCAATAGATGGCAGGATCCTTCCCGCCCCACTCTAAGCCCATTCATGGCTTCCAATTCCAAGTCAGCCTTTCACAACCTTCAAGAGTTAGTAAAGGAAGCTATTCCAGGCACACACTTGACCGTGTGATTTGCAAGCTTACGGATGAAACAAAAAGCAAACAAAATTGGTGAATTTTACTAAATACACACAGCTTTTATACGCTACTTCCTAAACCTCAATACTTTCCTAGGAAGAGATAGAGACTGTGCTCATTCTCCATGAAGATCAGAACAAATATGAAAGAACTGATGGCCCTCAAGGTCATACATGCAGGAAAGAATGGTCTTGAATGTCAAATCCTTCCTTGTTGATTTTGGCACATGTGGCCTTTTCATGATGCACCATAGGATCCATACGTGTGTATGTACATATACTCAGTGTGTTGGTTCACTCACTGTACATTGCATTCAACAACGGATACTTTTTCACTTAGTGGGGAAAGGGAGAAGAGCCAAACACAGTTATACGGCTCATACTCAATAGCCATTTCTTTGGGAGTGAGTCTCCAAAGACAATGCCTCCCTTTCACAATGACCTCAGGACTTCCATCCGTCCTGTCTGGCCTCAATCCAAGGGTTTCAGTTCACCATCTTCCTTGGATGATCTCTCTACTATAAATACAAGAGGTATATAAACTGCTCTCACGGCCCAATAATATTCAGCTGATCTCTGAGCTACACGGCCTATTGCGAAGTCACTACTCCCCCTTACCAATGCCTGTTTGGATTCTCATGTCTATCTGAAAAGCAACCTTAATGAAATGTCCCTTGCTTGCAGGCATGTAACCACGATTTTAATAGGTAACTGTCTAGCTCCAAGAAGCATCCAGATACTGACGTGTGCATAAGAAAGGTGTGTCACCAAATTTCATGCATGGCTCACGGTGTGTCATTTTAGCAAGGCACAAAGAAACTGCAAGACGAGGAAGAGTTAGACGAAGGAACTGCCAGGCAACGTGTCATGTTCATCGTTTAAACACTCCATTTCATTCCAAGGTACCAAAACGATAATAGACTTTATTCTAATTGGATTGTCTGCAATGAGCCAATTTAAGTGCTAAATGCTGCGAATTATTCAGCTCGACATACCAATGCACTGATGTGAGCCACTGCAGGGCAGGGGGTTGCAAAAAGGGCGAGTTCTGAAGCATAATGAGGAACCACGAGACTAACTTGGCAGACCTCCACCACACAGATTCATATTGTGTCCACAGCTGCAAGAGGCCCAAGAAGAACTGGCTGCCACCTTGACCCAAAACGCATCTGCCACCAGCCGGTACAGCCGATTCTGGAGCATTCCAACCCCACCTTACCAACACAAAGACAGGTCACAAGGAAGGGCACTGTCCAATATTGTCTCAAGTCCCACTGTTTTGTTGTCTTTCAGAATGCTATACTTTCTTTGGTTTTATAAATAGTGACTGAAAGCCTGAGAGGACAGAAGGCGTCTCTGGATAGCACAAAGACCCAAGTTCAAGCCCCAGACCCCACATATAAGAGCTGGGCATGGTGGCACTTGTCCCAGACTTGGATTTAGAATGATCCCAGAGGCTTGCCTGCCAGTCAGTCTAGCCAACTTGGTGAGCTTAGGGACAAAGAGAGACCCTGATGCCTGTACAAGACAAGCGTGTCAGCAAACTTCATGCACGACTCACAAGATGTCATTTTGGCAAGACTCAAAGAGCCTGAGAGGTAAGGAAGAGTCTAAAGAAGCAGCTCAGGAAGGTGGATGACTGAGAATACCTGAAGCCGTCTTCTGGACTCCATGGCTGTATAGCTGTATAGCTGTGCACACACACACACAACACACATTCATTAAAAAAAAAAAAAAAAAAAAGCTTGACAACCACAATTAAACTCAGAGAGTCACTAAGAAAACAAGACATGGCTGGGCATAGTGGCACACGCCTTTAATCCTAGCATTTGGGAGGCAGGTGGATCTTTGTGAGTTCGAGGCCAGCCTGGTCTACACAACGAGTTCCAGGCCAGTCGGGATAAGAGGGAGATCCTGTCTCAAAAAGACCAAAAAAAAAAGAAGAAGGCAGGCAGGCGTGGTAGCACAAACCTTTAGTCCCAGCACTCAGGAGGCAGAGGCAGGTGGATCTCTGTGAGTTCAAGGCCAGCCTGGTCTACATAGTGAGTTCCAGCTGGGGCTACAGGTAGACACTGTCTCAAAAAGACAAAAAAAAAAAAAGAGAGACATGGACTTATTGATTCAGACCGAATGGCGGGGGATAAGAGAAGGGAACTGGGTAATGAATATCATCAAAATATATTATATACATGTATAAAATTACCAGTGAATAAAAAAGGCAGTTGATGGGGCTAGAGAGATGACTCAGGGGTTAAGAACATTGGCTGTCCTTCCAAAGGATGGGGGCTAATTTCTCAGCACCCACACGGCCAACAACCATCCTCAACTTCAGTTTCAGGGGCTAAGACACTCTCTTCTGACCTCCATGGCACTGCACAACACAGGTGCACTTGCATACATGCAGGCAATACACTCATACACATAAAATAAAAATAAATTTTAGAATACTAAAAAATAAAATAAAACACTTGAAATCTGGCATGGAAACAGATCCAGTACACACCAATTAACTGACCCCAAGGAATGGTATTATATAATAATCCTGCAGCTCAGTAACCTCACACTAAATAGCGACATGATAATAGTGCCTATATCACATGGGTGTTAGGAGAAGTAAGTTCATACAGCACCTCCCTTTATGCACAGTTTTGCTTTCCAACATTTTAGTTACCCATTGTCAAACACATTTTGGAAACATTACAGGCAGAGTCCAAAAAACCCCCAATTTATTAGTGTAAGTTATCTGCTGCTTAAAACAGCACAATGGAAACTCACCTCATCCCCATCCATTTTGCCCAAACGAATCCTCCCTTTACCCTGTGTTTCCACGATGTATTTTATTCCTAACGTATATCCTGCCAGCAGACAGTTTATCCCTACAGTCTACGCCACTGCCACAGTAGGGCAGCATCTTATCAAAGCAGCCCTGAAATGTCTCAGTCAGTGTCCCAAAACAGAAACACAGAGGAGCCGGCAACTTTATTATATTACATTACTCTACTGTTTTAATACTATATATGATTGTTGATGATAGGTTCATAAGCATTGGCAAAAGCATGGTGGTCAGAGGGTTCAGACCTATTTTCAGTTTCAGGCCCCACGGGGAATCTCACACATATCACCTGCAGGTGAAGGGTGACTGTTACATGGGGATTTGGTCCATGACTGAAGGTCAAGACACGTTAGAAATAAAAAATAATCACTGGAATACAGAGTACACATACTAACAGTAACATGGATGTTGTAAAAGCTTCTTGCTTTATTCATTTAACACTTAAGGGCTCAGTAGAAGATTCCTGAAGTTACCTGACTAAGGGGTAAACTAAATCAATTGATACCAAAGCCTATTCCCATTTGAACGCACGTTTTTAGACCTCTCGTGTCCTCTAAAGGAAAGTAAGTTTCTCTAAGGGCCCACGCCACAAAAGTTTCACGCAGTTAGGATCTGCAAGCTTTATTGCAGTTTTCTCTAGAAACGGGCCAAGGACTAAGACGATGACAAATAAGATGTGTTTCGCAGCTCTAATTACAGAACAACAACGCCTTCCTCCAACTCCAAGCTAAAAAGAGTGAAGACACATGAACACTTCCACATTAATCAGGATCTCGGCTCCCTCCCCCGCCACTACCACACTCCACAGAAGAGGAGAGAGGTATCCCTCAGATACTCAGGAAAAGTGGGCGAGAAAGAGTGACTTGGTTCAAACCCGAAAAGGTCAGTGAGAGACACAATCCACAGAGCTGCTTATGTTAAAATGATTTTCAAAATCTTGTCTACTTCTGAGATCATAAAACCCAAACAATATGCTAACACTTAGGAAAACATCCAAGCTGTCCACGTGGATTCCACATGGTCCTCCCTGCCTACTCCCAGCCGCCTGCTCAGAGGAGAGGTGGCAGTCATATCCTTTTCTGCGCTCTAAGGTAAATTCACACATACACAAAGGTATTCACACCCCTTCAGGAGCACCATCTTACTTCAGGTCACAAGCTAGGAAGAAATCAGAGCTAACGGAAGCAGAGCTAACGGAAGCTGAGCAGACATCTGACTCAAAAGAGAAAGAACTAAAGTCATTTCCGAACATCCTTATTCATAGAGACCATTCTGACTAATTTCTGAAGAATAGTTTCAGATGTTTAAACTTGGAACACGAAAACAAGGAGATGGGTAACTATCTGCCTCCCACACTGCTGTATTCATAGCCCGAGAGGGAAATAGTAATGATGGCTGCCAGATGGGATGGAGCTACCAAATCCAGCTGAGAGTTCCCAGTGCGTTTCTCTAAGAAAATGAACAAGGAGCAGAAACCTAAAGTATCCCAGCGGGACAGGACAAATTGGATCTGGCTCTTGAAGTCAGAAAGCCATCCCCAAGACAGTTAATGAACATACCTGACTCTAGCAACCAAAATGGAATCACAATGCAAAATGTTAAGTCAGGTAAAACGAAGCCCTTCCAACACACACACAAAAGTGGGTCATACTGAACCAGTAGAGTCTCTGTCTCGACCTTCATCTGATGAAGATGTCAATTATAGGACCATTACCCTGAAGTCTTATTCCATTCAAGCTGGGAACGACAGAGGAGACATGGATGAAAAGAAAGGCAATTCCGTGATCCGCGGTTTCCATTCAGATGGGAAATAAACCAGAATCTTTGTGATCCTACTCCGAGACATACTCAATTCGGTGGGAAAGGGGGCAGCCCACAAAAGAGGGCTCTTTAACAAACTTGTACTAATCTCTGAGAGCTGAGCTCTTCCCTCAGACCATGCCTCTCCCTTTATTCAGCTTTGGGTAAAGCTGTATGAAAAACTCCAGGCAGGAAAGCCCTCCCTTTAGAGAGCGGCAACCCAGAGGAGGGTCTTACTGTAGGTTAAGCAAGCTGAGGAATACAGATCCAGCCAAGAGTGCACACTTCAGTATCATGCTATAAACTGCAAAAAAGGCACGGGCTACCAAATAATATAGCCCTTTGGGAAAACCAAGATGGCAAAATTATAAATGAAGGGAAATATATTCACATAGAAATGTAAGACCTGGAAAATCATGAAGGAAATGTAAGACAGGGAAAGTCACACATCTATAGGAGGCTCAGCACACAGAGCTCATCTGTGAATTAGGAAAATGTGGGATGCTGGGGACATGAGTACCCATGGTTGGTGCTCTTAAACCATGAGCACCTAGCTCAGCTGTCCTCTGTAGTTGTATACATGGAAACGTTTCTATGATTTTGAGCAAGAGAAAAACCAGTAAAGACAAAGGAAACAGAGTTATTTTGAAATGGTGAGAAAATAACTTCAAACCTAAACATCAAGCTTTGACCTGATTCAAATCCAAACAGCCCGTGGCCTCCCAGTAAGCCAAAACACCCATATCAAACCACTCTTGAAGTACTTCTAGACTTTACATAATTTAAATGCTTTAGAAGAAACCCCTAACTGCACAGAATGCCAACCTCCCAAACCTAGCTCCCAACTGACAAGAATAAGGGGAATTCACTATCAAAACTATGCAGATTATTCACATATATCAAACAAAAAGGCAAGAGATCAAAAAAACAGCCATGAAAGTTTTGGGAAAGATTGCCAGTCTTCTGCACACAAGAATCAATCATACTGACAAATTCTGATGGATTTTTTTTTAATTTTTACCCCCATTTACATTAAAGGGTAATTGAGACAAGCTTAAGTGAAGCTCTGCAGTTTGAATCAGCAAGCAAATGCTAAACGAGTCTGCATAAATAATCTTTATATTTAACACATGGTCACCATTACGTGCAGACAGTGACTATCTCAAAATACACAAGTGAGATGTTTCTTAGTCAAATGAGGGGCACAATTCCTCTTTTGCTCATACTGCTTTGGTAATGGGAGATGTTAAGAGGCCACACTCTATTTATAAGGGAATCATTTCTAAATAAATGAATTCTAAGGCTGACTCCATACTGCTACGGTAATGGGAGATGTTAAGGGGCCACACTCTATTTATAAGGGAATCATTTCTAAATAAATGAATTCTAAGGCTGACTCTCTACTGCTACAGATTTTCCCAGTGATTCAAAGAAGACTTTTAGAGGTTCCCTTCTGTGAGGCTCCAAAAATACTTCAAAAATCAAAGCAGTACTCGGCCAGGTTAAGATCCTGACTTCTTGCTCTCTGCACCACTCACAAAAAGAAAAGATTTGATTACATTAGGAGCGCATCAAAGTGTGTTCACCGACAATTTAAAGCGAGGAAATTGAGGGCATAAATCATTCTGGTGAAAAATGAAGGAATTTTATAGCAGCAAAAGAAACGCAAATTGAAACAACTCTAAAGTTACACTTTGGAGCTATTAGAATACAATGAAATTATAAAACTCAATTTTGGTGGAGCACAAGATAAACAGGTATATACTGCTGGCAATGAAGGTAACCTCAATCTTCCCAAACGACTCAGCAGCCTTTAATAAGAGCTGTTCAACAGCAGTAATTCCAAAGAAATAACTAGGGGAAAAAAGAAATTCATTTAGATCAAGAAATATTACATTTCATTAAAAAATAATGAAATTGAAAATAATGCTTCAACACAAGGAAACAATTGCACAAACCATGACACAGAAACTGAGAGTTTTCACATTCGTGCTAATGATATGCACAACATATCCCATTAAAAAATAAACTTGTAGGCAATTTATAACAGAAAGATACACACATATATGTACGTATTCAATCCACAGGAAGAGTGCAGTGAAATGTATTTATTTAGTAAATAGGAAACACAGAATCAAAGTACATCCCGTGGAACACATGTGTCTAAATGTTCTACGGGAAGTCAGAGGGCCAGAATCAGTATTTAACATGTTCTGTCAACAAACATTAACTACGTTCTGGGATCTAAGTGACTAGCTGGATGCTTAGGATATATGTTGGTTAATTTTGATTGTCAACTTGACAGGATCCACAATCATTCAAGGGACAAGTCTTTCGACACATCTGTGACAGATTTCCTTGATTAGGATAACTGAAGGGCAAAGAGGCCTCACAGACTAGACAACACGGTTCTCTGGACTGTAAGAAGGCAGCAGCCAAGCTGTCATCACTCTCTTCCTAACTGTGGACGCAATGTAACCAGGTGATCTCAGCCCTGCCATTTTGCCTTCCCCACCACGGTGGACTGTACCCTTGAACTGGGAGCCTAAACTCTAGCTTCCTTAAGTTGCTTTGGTCAGAGAATTTCATCCAGCAATAGGGAAAGTAACTAATACAGGGCAAGTGAGGAGGAAACAAAGGCACAGATCGCTAGCCTCGCGAAATTCATAAGGGCAATGTCTCAGTTCCCCTCCCCACTACTATCATTTTTTTACATTTTATTTTTAGTTTTAATCATATGTGTGTGGGATATCCCTGGAGCTGGAGTTATAGGTAGCTGTGCACTGCTGGATTCCTAATGGGTGTGAGGAATCAAACTCAGGGCCTCTGCAAGGTCAGTGCCAGTTTTAACTGCTGAGCCATCTCTCCAGCCATCCCCTTTTATCTTAAAATCAAGAATACAGGGGGCTGGAGAGATGGCTCAGTGGTTAACAGCTCTGACTGCTCTTGGAGAGGACCCAGATTCGATTCCCAGCACCCACATGGCAGCTAAAAACTGTCCATAACTCCAGTTCCAGGGGATCCAACGCCTTCTTCTGACCTCCACGGGCTTTGCATGACAAGGGTGCACTTACATGTAGGCAATACACTCATACATACAAAACAAAAATTTAAAATTTAAAATTTAAAAAAAATAAGAATACACTTAGCATTTGTGTACAGGCAAGAAGTGTAGAAAAAGTTTCAAAGACTGAAGTAGACACTGATCCGGGGGCAGAGCGACCAAATCAGAAGATGCTGGGACAGTGCTGGTAGGAGAGGGACGGTGGGACAGGAGTGGAGGTAACATCCTGGGAAGCCAAGAGGCATATCTGTGGTTGAAACACAGCAAAGGGTCCCACAGAGTTGAGGGTAAAATTGCGGTGGAAGGACCCAAGACCCCCTCAGAGGTTCATACCCTCTGACAAGTGGCACTGGAAGCCATTGGCAACTTAAAGAAGACAGTGAGCCTACAGGGTTGCTTGGTGTGTGCAAGTCTGCCTCTGGGAAGCCTGTGGGAACAACTAGAGGACCGAAAACAACAGAAGGCGGATGTGGGACAATCTCAGGGGACTCTCATGGCCACAAAGTCTGTACTGAGCACAGCAAGAATTCCTTCACCCTCAGTCTCACTAACAAACACAGTCAGAAAATCCAAGAAGAGGAATGAAACTAAAAAGTTTAAACTGCAAAGACAAGAGGTGAATCTGAAGAGTGGAAAGCTAAATAGATACAAAATGATGTCAAGGCTCCTGAATATCCAGAGACAGGCCAAAAGCACTGCCCAGTTTATACCACTGGAGCCTGCAAAATCAGGACACGAAGCAAAGTGAATTACATGTCTCTATGAGCAAATGATGATGATGGCCCAAAAATAACATTTGGTCATTTCAGCGAGTGTAGACCAGATTTTGGCTAAATTCACTAAAAACAAACTTCAGTAAATATGTTAAAATCATTAATACAATAAAAATTCAAGAAATTCACTTTGGGGTGATTATATGGATACCTTAAGATATACACAAATTTATGTATAGACAGACAGACACAGACACATACATCCCTATCCAAACCAAACATCATATATGAAGATCCAGAGGGCAGAAAGTATGAAGAGGCTCATGGTAACAGGGTGTGAACAGACAGCATAAGATGAAGGGATGAATACAGGAATACTACATAGCAACCAAAAGCAGTGGTTAAAAATAAGGCAATTCAGACAGGTTTTAGAATATGATAATAATTAAAAATGTACAATATGAAGCCATGATCTATAACACAAACAGAACCAAGTGACATACCTGCCTCCACCTCCAGGAACTGGAATACAAGAGCAGGCTCTCAAATCTGGTGTTTTATATGATGTTAGTGCTGGGGATTGAATTCACCTCCCATGTTTGCATGGCCATCACGTAACTTACCGAGCCATGTCCTAATCTACATACTCTTCAAATAAATTGATCAGGTGACTTGGAAACAAACTTTAATCCTTAGCAGGGAAAATCTCTGTATCTTATTGCAACAGAACATCATGGCAGCAACATGAACTCTTACTTCTTATAATAAAGTGCATGTATTCTTCAGACTTTTCCATTTGCATGTTTGCCTGCATGTATGTATGTGCACCATAAACATACCTGGACCTAGAGGTCAGAAGAGGGCATCAGACCTGGGAATACAGACGGCTGTGAGCTGCCATGTAGGAGCACTGAACCTGTCATGAGTAGCAAGTGCTCTTAACTGCTGAGCCATCCCTCCAGCCCCTCTTCTAATTTTTAAAAAATTATTTTTATTTAAAAAAACTATTTTTTATATCCTTTTACATTTAAGCAGCACAGTCTAAAAGAGTTAAAAAGCTGAGCTGACAGAGGTGCGCAAGGGATAACAGAAGGGCTGTATAAGGCTGAAAGCCCAACTTCCCCATGGCCACCACATACTTAACTAGTAATGCTTGTTTCAAAGCTTAGGACTCGGAAATTCCTGGAAACTCATCTTTGACTCAAGACCTCCACTGAGCATGTGAACTGTAATGTGCCCAACAAATTATCTCAAAATTGCAAAAAGGCAGGTAAATGATTTTGAGGCTAATCTGGTCTACATAGCAAGTTCCAGGCCAGCCAATGCTACATAGTTAAACTCTGTCTTTATAAAATTAGCCCAAGTGCCCTGCTTTGCTTCTCTGTTTCTGTGAAAACACACTGAGCAAAAGCAACTCAGGGAGGAAAGAGTTTATTTCCTCTTACACTACCAGGTCATGATCTATCAAGGAGTGAAGTCAGGGCAGAAAAATCAAGGCATGATCCTGGAGGCAGGAACTAAAGCAGAGACCACTGAGGAGGGCTACTTACTGGCTTGCTCTGGCCCACCTGTCTAGGGACGGCACCACCCTCAGTGAGCTGGGCCCTCCCACATCAATAACCATCTAAGAAAATGCTCCCTGGATCTGCCTGCAGGAAAGTCTGATGGAGGAAATTCCTCAGTTGAGGTTCCATCCTCCCTGGTGACCCTGGTTTGTGTCAATCAGCAAAAACTAACCAGCCCGCCACAGAATGAATCAAGAACAGCCTTGACATTAAAGCTATCTGGTTATCAAAGTGGAGAGGAAAACCCTTTTAGTTCCTACCCTATGAAAAGAACTAAAAGCTTTTTAATGTTTCTGAGAAGTGGTGACATCATTAAGTCACAGAAAGGAGTGACAAGAACCTTCTGGAATGGGCAGGGCAGTAAGACCCCCTCTGCAATCTCTGACCTTCCATACCATGTATAACAAATATAGGGACAAAAGATTTAAGTGCAGCATCAGCTGTGACATGACTGAAATCTGCAGCCACAGCTACCTAATTAATGCTCTCTCTTTTCCCATCAGTCTTGCACATTTTAAGCAGCACAGTGGTAGAAACTTGTACTGCACCAACAGATTCTGACTACTTAAGTGCATGAAGTCAAATTAATTCATGTTTGCTTTCCTTTTAGCCTACTTAACTCCTATCCCAAAGAAACACAGAAGTGAAAGTTTCCAGGGTTTATGACTATGCCAGCTTACAACATTACAGCAGATCAAAATGCCAACCCTACCGTATGGTGTAATGGCTAACACTCTGGACTTTGAACTGCTGAGCTTAATTATTTGAAGTCTAACTATTTTCTCCAAAACTTACATGTAGAACTGAGGCCAAAGGATAAATGACCCAAGAAATTTTTATAAAGCGACATCCATTTTTGAAATACTGGTTTTAAATGTGGATTCAGACCTGTACCTTGATTCTCTGCTCAGAAGTCACCCCCCCCCCGAAAAAAAAAAAAATCCTTGGCCCTACTACAGTTGAAAAAAGGTTCCACAATCCTTGATGGAACAATTGTAGATAAAAATCAAAGCAACTGAGTATTGACCCAGCCTCCTCATCTGTGGCCTCCTAACCACGGAATCACCTACCAGTACTTTGCTGATGATTCTGTTGGGTGTAACACTGATCTTCACAACAAATATAAATTCCTAAAAGAACCATTTCCCGTTTCCCTTCAGCATGGGGTTGTACCTTTAAAAAGAAATTCTCATTCAAGGGTGGAAAGCAGATTTCATCTTGAGTATCAATTTAACATGACTGACAGAGGGACCTTATTGGAATGCTGAGAAGAATCACGTCTGTGCGCGGCTGGTAAAACTGGCGGAGCGATTAGTGATGTCTTCCATGAGCACGTATGCCTGCAGATCCAGAGGAAGGTTTTCAGGTGTTGGAAATACCTCTTCTAGTCCAAAATTGGAGATTCACCCTTCAGCCTCTCTCAGTAAGATTATAAGTCACACAGGAAAAACTTGGCCAGTAACTTGACATTTTATAGTGAATACGTAGCAAGAAGCAAAGTTGACAGAAAAGAAAAAGGAAAAACAAGGAGAAACTAGGGAAGAACAAGAAACAAAATGACAAAAATATGTCACCTCCAAATAACACTTTTTGAGGGATTCCTTTTAAAATTTCAGATTTTGTGTGATTTAAGTGCCCACCTCAAACATGTACTAACTTTATTTATTGGTTCAACTAATTCTGCTTTCTGTGAAAGAAGGAAACTATAATTCTTCATTAATACTAGGTGTGGTGGCATTCACCTTTAAACCCTGTACTCTACAGGCACAGGCAGGTGGATCTCTGAGTTTGAGGCTATCCTGGTCTACACACTGAGTTCCAAGCCAGCCAGAGCTACATAGTGAGACCCTGTCCTATAAAAAAAAGAAAACATCTAATTCATACAAATTGGATTTCTACAATCTATTGTATTTCATGTCTAATGTTTACTATATATGCATAAAATCTGGAAATTTTAAAATATTGCTGCTTTGATATTTTCCTCAAATATAAATTAATGGCAAAAATGAATCCAAATTTAATTCTGTCACAATCAAATTTTGAATTAAAGGAAATCCTGAAAAATAAAACTATATGTTTGTTTTTTAACAAACAATATGTGAATGAAAAAATAATTACAGGAGTCTTTGACAACAGAATATTTCTCTGAAATGTAGGTGATTGTAGAGAAAGAACACACGTGAAGTGGAGGTTAAAATACGAAACGTTCCCTTTCATCTAAAGGAAAAGTGTTTTTTATGTCAAAAGAGCACAGATAATAGGAAAAAGTAAAGGACCCTCTGCTCTGCTCTGCTCAGTGGTTGAGTGAAAACTTTTCTTGCAGAAGAAGAAGCTGTTTATGTGAGATGTAGCGAAAACCAAGAAACCTCGGCAAACACCTGAACCTACCTGTTGGGTTTCAGAAATTCCCTCTTAGATTTGCATAATTTTCATTCAAATATGCAGAAGGGAAAAGGGGAGAGAAGGGAACCAGAGCGGACAAGAAAAGATTTTATACTTAAAAATCAAAGATCATTTTATCCTTCAGTAATACTTAACAACTCCTTTTACTAGAATGAAAACCTAGGGGAAAATTACTAGGCTGATTTTTGTCAACCAGAAAAAAAAAAAAAAAGATATGTGAAATCTTAAATGCCAACTGTATTTATATAAATGCCTTCCATGGCTTTTACAGACTGGATTTACATCTCTTTTAAACCACTCAAGGAATAGCTTTTTAGAAAGCCAACGTTAAACTCTGAGTAACAATTTAAATGCAGTGAAAAGCCCAGCTGTATGTTTAGGGATTATATAAGAGTCAGAAAGCTGACCAAAAAACCAGGAGGGCACAGCCTGCAGGCATCTGACAGGATGGTTTTGGATCTGTAAGAAGCTGCCGCCTCTCACAGGATCAGCATGCCCACATTTGCAGGGCCCAGAGGGAGATGGTTAGTAAAATAACAAAAAACAAAACAAAACAAAAAACAGCAGAGGAAACCACTGGCCTCTGCTGGAGAGGCTGAAAATGGAGGGTGTCTGTACTTCTTTCCCTTGGCACACATTTTCCCCTCTTTTCATGAGACTTTCACAGTCTCTTGAGTGCCCAGAAATGCTCAGCTCCTTATGAGAGAGACCCACAATCACAGCAAAGCCCAGTTTCAAGTGGTACGTACTGGAAAGCCAGAGGCCAGTGAGGGCTCCACGGCTGCCCTTGGCTACTTAAGATATACAGACGCACAGGATGCAGGATGAGGTCATGCCCTGAAGGGGCACAAAATCCCACAGGTTGGCTTAGTCCTGCATAGGGAAAATGATTCTCAGTGCTCATGACTCCTTCAGCCCCGGCCAGAGAAACTGAACACCCAGATATGAAAGAGGCTATTTAGAGAAGCACCTCTCCCTGCCAAAGTCTGAATGACATCCATCTTGCTAGCTGACAAGCTTGGGTTGGGTCTAGAAACATGAGACGACAGCTCAGATACATATATAGAGGACAGTGGCATGGAGGGCAGTGGCCTTTCATTACTAGCTTCCTCTTAAGAAAATATAAAAATAACCAAGTACAGACAGCCGCATAGCCAGATTGTAGGCCCCAGACGGAGTTGAAAACAGAGTATAGTAGCATCCTACTGTGATTCATGCCTTCGCTTTCAGTACTTTACTGCCTCCTATCAAATACAGTCTGAAAATATTAGATCGAACATTCCAGAAATGAACAAGTCATAAGCTTAAAGTTGCACACCTTTCTGAACAGTGCTGTCTTCCTTTGTCCCCACCAGGTTGTGAATCAACACTTCGCCCATTGTCCAGCATAGTCACACACCATATATGACATTCACCCATTGGTCAGGCGGTCCTGGCTATCAGATCACTGTCAAGGAACGTCATTGACAAGTGCTCTTATTTAAAGCCCATAAGCATAAGAACAACGAGGTTGGCAATAGAGATATGTCAAAGAGAAGCTGCAAAGTAATTCCTTTAAGAATCATGTCACATGATCCCATCAAGAAGGGGCTGGCACAGTACAGAGAGATACTGACACAGACAGAGGATATATTCGCCTTTTATTATAATTATAATTACAATTTGTTATAGTTGATAATCTCATAGTGCGTCTAACATGAGAGTTAAACTCTAGCTTGAGTATGCATGGGGAAAACCATACTGTGCATAGGTTTCAAGCCAGCACTGAGAATGGAGAAGCACATTCTCTAAGGATAAAGGGAGCCAACTGTACAAATACTTCATAAAACCAGCCTAGCTAAGGTATTCAGAATGGACCACGGAGAACAGGGCCAAGTAGGGAGACCAAGCTACTTAAAAAGGTGTGAATGCATTATTGAAACAGCAATCCCTGGCCTGCAATTACTGTTCATTGGGTTTGTCTCCTGGAATCTTTATCCACATGACTGCAGCTTTCAGAGAATACCAACAGAGAAGAAGTATACCATCGGGAAGGCCAGGGAGAAAACTGGTTTCCCGTGGAAATAGGGAAAAGCCTCAAGAGGAAGGCACCATAAGTGTGGGCTGGGTCAGAGGAAATCATGGCTTAGGACACATTAATACCAAATGAGGTGCACACCATACCCCACAGAAAGGTCTGAAGATGGCAGAGGACAGGGTTCTTTGAGGCAAGGTCTACTACCAGCTTAGCCAGAATGTAAGGGCACAGAGAAAACATCACAGGGTGATGAAACTGAGCAGCGTTCAGACTGTCTGTGTGTACATACTACCAACACACACATTCCACCCTCGCAGAAGTGTCAAAGAAGCAGCACCTCAGGAAGAACGGAGAGTCAAGCTCAGAGGTGATTCTCCCAGAAATTTCTGTCATTACTGCATGCTGACAGACCCCAGGTGTGCAAACCTATGCCAGATATATGTATTCTGTGCATCAAAAAGACATGGATTCAAAAGAAAAGACCAGTGGAGAAGGGGCTGAGGAAACACAGTAAATAATTACCGGATACTCACTATGAGCTAAAGGCATTACTTAATGTAATTTTTATCAGCGTATAACTAACTGTCATATTTACAACGTAAACATCTCTCTGAAATTGGGATAGATCATATAATTGATGGTATCTTAGCAATACAACATAGTTTAATTGATGATGAGCTTTCTAAGTGTAATAAAATGATGGATCTTGCGATCAATGTAGCCTTGGATTTGGAGAAATAAAAATATTTTTAGCATAATGGGAAAAGCAGTTAATCCTAACACTTGGGAGGTAGAGACAGGAGCATCAGGAGTTCAAAGCCAGCCTTGGCTACTTGAGACCCCGTCTGCAAACAAAGTATTAATCTCAAAACACATATGATGGCTCAATGAATTACCTTAGTTCCTTTGGGGCCAGACTCCTATGTTCCAGTGCTATAACCAACACTAGTATCAGCAAGAACTACTCTCAGAATGGCTGCTTTGTGTATTCCCTCACAGAAGCCTCTTCTTCAGGACACCCTGACAGGTATTCAATTAACCTAGAAGACTGTTGAGAGCTGCATCTTGCCAAGTATCCAGAGCAGACTGGATCAGGCACACCTCATGGTGAGAGGAACGAGGACAGTCCATGGGAGACAACCAACAGCTCAGAAGCTCTCTAGCATTTGAATTCTCTCCATAAGGCAGCAGGGAACGTTCTTGTCCGCTATGTTTGTTCTTTTTGTGCGTTTGTCCATGTGTGTGTGCATGTGCATATCGGTGCATGTGCATTAGTGCTCTGGAGGTTAGAGGTCAACGTCAGGTTTCTTCCTCAATCTATCATTTTATTTTAAAAATCTCTCATTTTATTTTTTGACTCAGGGTCTCTGACTGAACTCTGGGCTCAGCTACTGGCTACACTGGCTGGCCAGTGAGCCTTAGAGATCCTTCAGTCTCCATCTCCCAGCCTGACATGCCCTGCCTTGACATGGGTCCTGGGGTTGAGTCAAGTCCTTATGCTTGGGTAGAAAACACTTTACAAATTGACCCATTTTCTCACACTCTGTTTTATTGTTTATCATCAAGATTCATTACATGAAAAGAAGCTTCAGGTTTTTTTGGGGGGGGGTGTTGATACACTTGAAAATGTTATTTCAGTGAAATATATTCCTTTTGCTGTTTTAAAAGGTACAATCTCTTGGAGCTGGAGAGATGGTTCAGTGGTTAAGAGCACTGGTTGCTCTTGCAGAGGACCTGGGTTCAAGTCCCAGCACCCACATGATACTTAACAACTTCCTATAACTGCAGTTCCAGGGGGATACCACACCCTCTTCTGAGTTCTGTGGTCATTGCACAACACAGGTGCACTTACATACATGCAGGCAAAATACTCAGACACGTAAAATAAAAATAATAAAATATAATTTTTAAAAAGCTATAGATCTCTGGCAATGGTGTCAATGTTTCAAAACAGAAGGAAAGCCCATCTTCAAAGCAATAATTCTGAATTCATATGCAATAGGACCTTTCAGACCCCAGGAGCAGGTGGCCAATTGGTCTATGTCAAATGCAGTATGAAAAGTCTCTGAGCTTGGTGGCTAGAGATGGCTCAGTGGTTAAGAGCACAGGTTACTCTTCCAAAGGACCCTGATTCAGTTCCTGGCATCAACATGTAGGTTAACGCAACAATTATAACTTCAGTTCCAGGGGATCTGATGCCCACTTCTGGCCTCTGCAAGGCACTGCATACAAGGGCTCATTTATAAACATGCAGGCAATACATAACACACATTAAAAAAAAAAATTTTTTTTTAAATGCAGCCGGGCATGGTGGCACATGCCTTTAATCCCAGCACTCGGGTGACAAAGATAGATGGATGTCTGTGAGTTCAAGGCCAGCCTGGTCTACATAGTGAGTTCCAGGACAGCTGGAGCTACAGGGAGACCTTGTCTCAAAAAGCCAAAAGCCAAAAGCCAAAAGCCAAAAAAAAAAGCTCTAGGACCTCCCAACCTTTAATTGCAAGCCCCCTTTTTTTTTTTTTTTTTGCATGTGTCTATGTCCATTCATATATGAGTAACTGTGTATAGGGAGTATGTGCACACATCTGTGTATAGGGAGTGATCCTTCCTCGATCACTCTTCACTTTACTCACTGAATCCAAGTCAATTGAGCCCAGAGTTCAGTGATACAGGCTAGCCTAGCTGGCCAGTTGAATCAAGGAATCCCTTCTCTCTAATGTCAAAGTCCATTAATTACAGATAGGCTGCCAAGCCCACCTAGCTTTGTGTGAGTTCTGGGGATCCTAACTCCAGTTCTCACTCTTGCTCAGCAAGCATTTTATTCCATTAGCCAGACCTCTACCTTATTTATTTAACTTTTTATTTCATGAGATAGGACTTCTCCCTGTTGTGCATGAGCATCCTCTGAGCTGCACTGGTCCCATCTTCATGAACTCACCTGTGTCTGCTTGCAAAAGGTCATCCCAGCTGGGCTTGTTGCCTGTCGACCTTTCCTCACAGAAGGAAAGGCGGGAGGGTCATGGGACCAACCAGTCACTCATCCCAACCACATGGCTTAGCGAGGCAGTGAGAAGATAGGTGGGAAGGGGGGGGGACAGGACTGGATCTATCTAGCTATAGGGAAATCATCATCCATGCTGGGTGAAGACTTTCCAATGTGGCCATTTGGGGAGCACTCACACTCCTGCAAGCAATCCCTTATCTAACTGCTGTAAGTAGGCCCAGGGTCCTCTTTGGTGGAATTGTACCTTGGGTTGGGGCCTCTGGGTAGCAGGGAAGGCATTGCTTATGTCTTCCCCTGAGAAGGAATTTTAGCAACACTCACTGAACGTAGAATTCATGGATATGACTAGGCTGGCTGGAATCTCCCAGGATCTGCCTGCCTACACCCTCAGGTGCTGTGGTGCCAGAGGTGTGAAACAGTACTCAGCTTTTATGTGGGTGCTGGGAATTCTGAAGTCAGGTTCTCATGCTTACATGGCAAGAATTTACCATCTGAGTCACTGCGCCATCCTCACATTTTTATTCATAACAGGACATGATTATAATAGGAAGATAAGAACCTACAGCCTTGTCCTGAATTCCCACGGACGGTATCTCATCTGATACCATTACCACTCAGAAATGTCCACAAACATTTTGAAGTGGGGAAGCAGCTATATTCTATAAATCCCAAGCCCAATTCATGTCCACTGCTATTAATGCACCTTGGGGGTAGGTCTGTTTGGGTGTTTCTCTGGTGGGTTTCAGGCAGGCCTGTTTCAGGCAGTCCAGCAAGAGTGAATGAATGACAGAACATATTTGCAATCAGAGGACAGGGACTAAAGGTGTCTTTACCAACTCTGCAGGTAGATAAAAATTTGCAGATTTCTAACATATCCACAGATGTGCCAGTGATGAGCGGAACAAGTCTTGAACTAAGAGACTGGGATGGGGGAGAATTAACAACACAGCAGCATTGGTAGAAGTCATTTATTTTTCTAATTAAATTCTCAAATTGGTGGGAGTAGTCTATTAAAAATATAAACCCAAACAAAATGTGGATGTTAGAGGTTAGCATCAGCATTATTTTTAACGAGGATATAGATAAAAGGAGACATTACGGCCTTCGATACTTCCCTGACCGCCTCCAACTTCGAGGATTTGAAAGAAGGAAGCCTGAGTTCTGGCCATCATACCATGTCATTTGGTACTTGTAATTTGAGCTGATGCACTCAACAAGACTATTTGTGTTTAAAGCTGTGTTAGAAAATTACATTTTTTAAAAGGCATTTACAGAGCAATTTCTATTTGTAAAGTGCTTTGCAGTCATTTTTAAAAGTAATTCTTAACAACAACCATGTAAAGTAGGTCAGAGTTATTATCCCTTATGCTGCCTCTTTCAAAAGGCTGAGTCAAGGAAGGTGCGAAAAGGTTAAATGATTTTCTTGGGGTTGCACACAATGTAGTTGGCAGAACGGAGTATGTCACAGCTGCCAAACCCCAAATGGTGACATCATCCTGATGGCCCCCGTTCACGCTCTGGTTCATGGTTGGACTTTTTTAGGATTTTTGACTCAAAAGAATACATAGAGATTCCTGTATCCATCCATACCTATTGAATTAGAATACAGAAATTCGTCCTGAAACCCAGTAACAGGTGCAAGATGAATGTGCAGGGGCCCCATTGCTAGCAGGGCTTCTGGAAGGTTCATCTTGCTCCCTGTGAGATGACAGCAATGTTTTAAGCAAAGCTGATTCCTGCCCAAAGCAAAAACTGATGAAAATTTCCCACACGGTGCAGCTTTAAAAACAAAAAGAAACAGAAATCAAGTCTCAATCCACTATCATTCCCTCTGTTTGAACACAACTGTGTAGGATATCTGTTCTTTTTTTCTGGAAAAAATTCCTGTAGATTACTTTCAGTGGAAGTATGAACAAGTCTGGCTCAGCATGACCACATTCTGAGTTAGAGTTCTGCTTCTGCTTCCACACTAGAACCATCAACTCACTCCACGCACAGCCGTGTGCCATGAGCAGGACCAGCCACCACCTGTGGAGCATGTAGCAGGTACCTAGGCACTGGGCAGAGCAGCTGACCTACAGTACTTTTATTAACTCAATCTGGGAGATTTCAAAGATTAAACACTTAGAAATAGCTGAGGAAGTTGCCCAAGAACACAAGAAGAAAAGTTTCTAGAGCCAAGGATCAGGCCAGTTTAATCAACCTCAGAGTCAACCTCCTCACGTCTCCCATTTCTTGTTAGAATTCCTCCTTTGGTCCGTCATCCCTTTGTATTTGCATCTTGGCATCAAAGCAGTCCCTCCCAAGAAAACTCTTCCCCATTTTCTCTGGTCAATGACTAAAGAGACTCCATCGAGAAATTATACCAGGAGGAGTTCACTGCTGTGACATATCAATCAGAAGTAGGTTTAAATCTGAACACACATGGTTCAGATGTATCACCTAATAGCACTCGTCCCAATTTTTGCAGTGTGGACTCTGAAGCATAATCCACAGAAATGAGAAGAAAAAACGAAGATGGAACAAAACAAGAGGGAGACAGAGTAAGAGGCATGAAGACCATCGATGAGGCACCGGCACCGCCGTGTAGTACTTAAAGGTACAGAGGCTAAATATGAATGCTATCATTGCAAACAAATTATAAAGGCCAGCAAGATGGCTCAGAGGATAAGGCACTTGCCACCAAGCCTGATGACCTTAGTTCAATCTCTAGGATCCACAGAGTGGAAGGAGAGAACCTATCCAAAGATGTCCTCTAACCTCCACATACACACCATGCACACACATACAAACAAATGTGACAGAAGTTTTTACAAATACAGAGGCTATGAAATTCCCCTAGAATAGAACAAATAAAATCATTTTTGTCAGTTGACACACAAAATTTTACAAAATCCAATGTTCATTCATAAAAATGGCTAGCCACTAGGAAATGAAGAGGACTTACCATAATTTGATAAAGAGCTGCTATAAAACATCATGTTTAAGGTTGACAGACTGAACATGTTTTCCAGTGATAGAGAATGAGGCGAGCATGCACTCTCATTAACCTGACTCAACACAGCACTCAAAGTTCAAGCTACTGAAATAAGGCATGACAGAAGGAAAAGCAAACAAAAAAGAAAAAAAAAATGTGGTTGTTCAATGCCGAAAAGCCCAAGAAGTCTTCAAAAACTTTCCTAGAACCAAAAGTCAAGTTCAAGAAGGTGATATAGACCCAACAGAAAAATCTATCCTATTTCTACATACTAACAGTAAACAAATGAAACACCTGTTACACTGTGTAACTACTCCAAAGTTAATGAAGCACTCAGATACACACTACAGAAAACACACGAGAAGCAGGAGGCCAACAGCTCTGAGAAACTGAAAGAATCAAGAAAACCCCAAACAGACAAAGATGGATGCTGTTTGTGGACTGTATGAGTCGATACAGTAAAAACTGTCATCAATTCTCCCCACACTGATCTATACTGTTGATGCAGCTCTCATCAAAACACCAACAGGGTTTCTATAGACATAAACGAGACTATAAAATTTATATGGGAAAACACAGGCCCCAGGACAGCTCAAAGCAATCTTGACCAAAGAATGAAGACACAGATGTCATTCTCTGGGACACCGAGACTGTGCAAAACTATGGGGATGAGACGAGGTAGGACTGGTGGGGAACATGGTCATGAATCAACGCAAGAGAAGAGAGAACACAGAAATAGCCCCACACATGCTCAACTCACTTTATGCTGCAGATATAGGATTAATAAAAGAAAAAATAGCATTGTCAACAGATGATGCTAAGTAACTAGACACCCATAGGAAAAACTTTAAAGGAAAAAAAGAAAGGAACAATGACCCAAACCTCACACCTCAGCAAACATTAGCTCTGAATGGATTGCTGATCAAAAAAATGTAAAACCAAAACTTTAACAAAGGCACAGGAAAGAATCTTCAGGATGTTAGGCCTAAGAAGAGCTCTTAAGTTATAGCAAGAATGTGATCCATAAAAGGGAAATTTGATAAACTTGAAAAATAGGGCTTAAACAAAAATAAAAACAGGGTGTGCACGAGCTTGCGTGTGTTGCGTGTATGTGTGAGTGCGTGCATGTGCATGCGTGTGTGTGCAGGCACTCGTGGAGGCCTGAATTTAACCTCCAGGTATTATTCTCCACAATGCCTTTGTGAGACAGGGTCTCTTCCTGAGCCCAGAACTCAGTGACTAGACTAGACAGGCTGGCCAATGACCTCTAGAGGTCGCCTATCTCCACCCTCCCATGTCCCAGGGCTAGGGTTACAGATATGTGTAACCACACCAGGCTTTTAGTTGAGTGCTGGGCATTGGAACTAGAGCCTCATGCCCATCTCCTGAGCCCCCAAAATGAAAATTTTTGCCCTAGAAAACTTTTGAAGACAAAGTCACTGAGGATAAAAATGATAAGCTACAGGCGACTCTTAATTCAATGAGGGAATACGTTTTAGAATAGATTGAAAAACACTCAAAATGTAGTGGTAAAAGAAAATGAGAAAAGCAATTGGGCAGAAAACATGGACAGAGACATCCCTGAAGATGAACGGGAAGAGGTACAAGGCCATTACCCTGGACGGGATGGGGACCATAACTTAAAAACACAATGTGTATCACTGCATACACACCAGAAAGGTACTAGGACAGCACCAAACGCCCACAAGGATGCAGAAAAAACAGTCACGATGACTTACAATGGGGCAATAAAATCGTTCCTCGGTTTGAAGGCATTTGCAATTTTTGAATTAAAATGTACATGGAGGAGGGGGTTGAGATGGATCAAAGCAAAGTCAAGACACTTTCTGTTCTTCCAAAGAGTAAAGATCAGTTCCCAGTACCCACATGAGTGGGCTCAAAATTACAGGTAACCGTAGCTCCAGGGTATCTGGCACCCCCTTCAGGCCACAAAGTGCATTGCACACCTGGAAGCACAAGCACACTAAATAAAAAAGGTCCTGAAAAAGAAGCAAATCCCATACAGTCTAGCAGCTGTTCTTGAGCTCTCAGCCCAGAGAAATGAAAACAGGTCCACACAAAAACTGTATGCATATGTTCACAGCATTGTGACAGAATAGCCAGACTGATCATCATCAGCCCAGCTGTCCTTCAAAAGGAAACAGTTAAACTGTAACACAGTCCTTTGGAATATTATAGAGCAATAAAAGGAACGGACAAATGATGCATACAATTTGGATGAATCACGGATACAAACCCCATCACATAAAATACAGCAAAAATGATGTAGAACTTAATCTCTACACAGTCTATAAATTGAACTCGGAAACGGGAGTAAGACCAGTGGAAGATAATGACATCAATACCCTGTCATTCGCTCCACTGTCCTTCTGTAGAATACAACCTTTGGGGAAATTAAGCCAAGTATATATGAGATCATTCTGTTTTATTAATATTATCCCCATATTATTTTCTACAACTGCATTTAAATCTACATCAACAAAAACTAAGTTTAAGCCAGGCGTGGTGGTGCACACCTTTAATCCCAGCACTCGGAGGCAGATGAATCTCTGTGAGTTTGAGGCCAGCCTGGTCTACATAGTGAGTTCCAAGCCAGCTGGAGCTATAGCAAGACCCTGTCTCAAAAAGGCCAAAAAAAAAAAAAAAAAAAAAGAAGGCTTCTCAACAGGATAGAGATGCTGAATGGTGCAGATGATGAACTATATAAACGGTTTCACTTTCAGATTTGTCAAAACCAAGCCCAAAGCCAGGTTTTGAAAACAAAGGGCTCATTAGAAGAATCACCTGCTAATACAATGCCTCCTAAACTGGGATTTGGCTACAGCCCAGGAAATGCTGGCAGAACTCACCCACAGTGCCAACACTGGCTTATTTTCTGTGACATAGAAACTAAGTCCTGTCACAGAATCGTAAACTTCATCTGCATCAATCAACTGTGTCAGCCCTGTTGTTTGGAGCCCCAGTTCTCCAAAACTGCTACCCTCAGGTCCAATAAACAGATACTTAGAAACACAAAATATGACTTCCTAAAACAAATGCCCTCTAGGTGATGTTTGCAAAGTCAAAAGGTGGTTCCCAGTCTTAAGATATGCGGATAATTGCTCCTCAGTTTCTAAGGTCAAAACCCTATGCATTTAGATGCACAGTGTGTGGTTTTACAAGCTGGGAAATCTGCAGCACATCGTTGGCTCAAGTGTAAACCTAATCTCTCCAAGACAAACCAACGGAGCTACAGCATGAAAAGCAACAGAAAAGCATCTCAATACCCACACTCTGTTGCTAAGGGGGACGCAAAGCTGACTTTTTTTCCCCTCTCAAGTCTAGAGACCAAAAGCAGAGCCTCACAGGGGCCAGGAAAGCACTCTACCACTGAGCTACAGCTGTAGCCACAGAGCTGGCTTCTGGAAGGACTTGCTGGTTGGCTCCTTAGGGCTACTCCCTGCCCCCCACACAGTATGGCTCAAGGGAGTATGGCCCAAGAGTGACCCTATACCTATCACGTCACAGATTCCCTGGCTCCTGATTGGACAGCTACAATCAGAGTAATGTTTGGGAAGAAACACTGTGACAAGCTATCAAGTAATTCTTCTTGGCACAAGAGGGTTTCAGAGCCCCTGGGAAATGCACACTTGTTTACAATGTAGGATTGTGTTCCCTATACAGGGTGGTGGGTCTGAATAGAGATTGATTCCTCTTTAGCTGACATTTAGCAATGTCTGTCCTGAGATTCTGTTTGTTATAACTCGGGAAGAGAAGGCCTAGGGTTACTGCTAAAAGCCCTACAATCATCAGGGCAACCCCTGGGGTGAGGAACTATTGTGCACAAAATGTCAGCCATGTGGAGGTTGAAACTCCCAGACATAAAGAGATTCTTGCATTGAGTTTAACAAGGGGGAACACTAACAGCCAGTATAAACGGGAGGCTAAGTCACATTTTGGATCATGAAAGGCCACCAAGACCCATGCATTCAAGAACTGGTCTTCAGTCAATGGCGTGATTTCACATTGCAGCCATTAGGAAGCAGGGCTAGAAGGAAGACCATCACTGGCACATGACCTTAAAGAGGACACTGGGACTACAGCCCCCCCTCCCCAGCTTTCTGGCTACCATGAAGTACACAGCTATCTTTGCCACAAGCTTGTGCCATGCTAGAGTACATCACAGATTCAAAGTAACAGAACTATATAACCACAGACTGACATCTCCAAAACCATGAGCCTAATCAACTTTTTCTTATTTAAAATGGTATACCTCTGGTATTTTGCCAAAGTAATGTGAAGCTTAACAAATCATAGATAATAAGTGGAGTTGATCTCCCAAAAAAGGCCGCTGTTTGTCCCTTTATATGCTTAAGGCCAATTCATCTAGAAGATTTTCTCTATACCTGCAGTGCTACTAAGAACATCAGTTCAGGAGGTTGAAATGACTCAGTGGGTAACAGAGCTCGCTGTGAAGGCAAAAGGACCCGAGCTCTGACCCGGTACCCATTGACATGGCCACACATGCTGGTAACATCTGCGCTGAAAGGTAGAAACAGGCAGAAATGGGGAGCTCAAAGCAAGTCAGCCTAGCCAAACTAAGCTTTCAATTCAGTGAGAAATCTTCTCCTTTGGTACCAGCACTCTGTGAGAGCCTGGTCTACATAGTAAGTTCCAACTGGGGCTACAGGAAGACCCTGTGTCAAACATTCCCCCCAAAACCAACCCAAAACAAAACAACCAAAAAAAATGCACAAACATGGAGACCTCATTAAAAAAAGGATTCTGGAGGTCCTCCTCTGACCTCTGCAAGCCTGCACACCCAGACACAAAGATGCCCATATAACACACATACCTTTACTGGAGCCATAAAACCACACAAGGAATTCTAATTTTGAAACAAAATTTTCCAATCATATAAAGCAAGGCAATTACCTTTAGCACGTCAGAGTTTATTATCTGCAAAGGGGGATTAATAACTATTCTTCCCTCTAAGAGCTGTGAGAAAAATGACATAAATAAGCTATTGATGTTGGATGTCAGGGCTGGAGAGATGGCTCAGCAGATAAGAGCGTGTACTCCTTTTGCAGAGGACCCTAGTTCATTCCCAACACCCAGGTTGGATGGCTGACATACAACTGTAATTCTAGCTGAAGGGGGACCTGACATTTCTGGCCTCCTCCATAGCACCTACAAATACACAACAAAAAATATGAACAATAAAATCTTTAAAAGATATGCATGTCAAAGAATGTAGCATAGACTCAGAAAATATCTATGTGTTATTATTATTGCGCTCTCTCGGAGTCCCACAGCAGGCCTTGATGTCAGCGGAGGAGGATGAGCTGTTTCTCAATGAGCATCTTTTTTCAGACTGCATGGTTACTGTGTTAACTGGTTTCAGGTACTCTAGTTCCAGATGAGAGCTGTTCGAATACAATCAGCCTGGAAACACACTGCCAGTCAGTTTCTGTGTGGATAGCACTGCCACTTAACCCCCAGAATATAAAGGCTAGCCTTAAGAAGGCCAAGAAAACCTCTCCTATTTTCCAAGCAGGTCCTTAAGACCTGATTGTGTAAATAAAACATTTCCCTGGGCCTCTAATCACATCAAAGTAAGTATAGTGGCTGAGGAACCCAAGTTCACTCGACACACTGTTACACAACACAATGAGTCTGGTTGGGCATATGGGAACACATGACTTCTCCCTTCATCGAAGGGATGGTTAAAAGGTTTGTTCCCTAAAGACTTCAGAATGCACTGCTAGACATGTATCACACAGTATTCAAATGGAATAAGCACAGCTGAACTATGGTAGTTCAAAATACAGACACTAAAGCCATGTATCATGTAGAGAACCAAGCCAAGCACCCAAGCTCTGATTTCCAGGAATATATTAAAGAGATATTAACCGTACCTATTTCATGGGGGTCTTACAGGAATCAAATTACTTTATACATGTAATGCAGTCATACTGTGCCTGGCACTCAACAGATAGTGACTCTTACTATCTTTATAAGCAAAGGAAGTGGAACTTTCCAGACCTGGCAGCCTGGAGTTCTTCTACAAGCCTGCAGGCACACTCATTTTCCCTAAGTATGTTACCTACTAAAACCTTGAGAGGTTCTTTAATTTCCCACCTTCTGGGCACTTCAATCAGAACCTTCTTGCTTACCACACAGCAGCATTCATCTGAATTGCCCCAATAGGCTGCAGTAATGACAGGCCACCCATCAAGGTAAGAGTTTCTATGTAAGAACATCTGTTTTACCTCCATGTTAGAAACTGAGAATTGGGGTTCACAACACACCGATTCTGAGTCTTCAAAATGCTTTCTCTTTAGCAACTAGTCATCTGAAATACTAAAATGGTCAGTATTAAAAATCTAATGAAGTATGGACTCAATTGTTATGTCATTCAATAATACATATATAAATTTATAATCAAATACAAGTATCCACACTATTCAGAGGCTGGGTTGGATGGACTGGCTAATTTAGCTAGCCGAATAGCTTAGAAAATACTCTAGAATTTCTCTGAGATACAACTATAAAATGGATACAAAGAATGGGAAAGAGAAGCGAAAACATCTGTCTTAAGATAGCATATGAAAAGACTGGAGAGATTGCAGGGCGGGTAAAAACCACTGGCTGCTCTTCCAGAAGACCCAGGTTCGATTCACAGAACCCCCAGGTTCCATTCACAGAACCCACGTGGCAGCTATAAACTGTTCGGAATTCCGGGTCCATGGGATCGGCCAGCCACTTACGTCCTCCCTGGGAACTGAAAGACAAGGTTGTACTTACCTACATGCAGGCATAACACTCATACACATATAATAAAAATAAATTTTAAAAAAATTAGATTAGGATGAGCTGGGGGCAAATCCAGACTACATGTTTCATAGTAGCTACCAAGAAATATGTTAAGGACAGGTATTGAAAAAAGTTACTTAGTTTGTATTCACAAAGTAGCAAAATAACACAAATCCTTTCATGAAATGACAGCTTCCAGGAAGACTGAGGATGTTGGGGATGAGCAGGCACACACAATACCTTTGTTAAGTTAAAAGGATAGTCATTACATAGTAATGTCACACCTACATGTACTTCCCAGAAAGCAGGCTTGCACACAGAAAATTCACCTTTGACTTTGTTCTCTGAATCCTGTTCTCTCTTAACCATCTAGGCAATTGCCAGGTAAACTTAACAAAATAAGAAAGAACAAAGCCATGATTGAAATAATTCTTTTAACGCTATAGAACTATTTCCAGCAGCAGACAAAGTAAATGGTTTCCTCATAGAAAATCTCTATGTAGAATCACATCTTTCAGGAGGTTCAGAAGGGGAAGATCCATCAGGGAGAGGGGCCAAGCCATCAGAGATGGCATACACGGTAGGAAGGAGGATGAGAAAAATCAGAGATCAAATGAGAAACATTAAATGGTAATAGACATCTGAAATCCTGTTTCCATCCATAAAAATACCTTCTTTTTCCAAGAACTAAATGTAATGGTAAATTTAAATTTTCTAAAACCATATACTAATTATAAACAAAAAAGTCTTCATAATGACTAAAGTAACATTTCAAACACCATTTACAGACAGTTTTTCATTCTCACTCACATTTATATAAGCTATGTTTTCAGAGTGAAAGTCAGTAGTAGGTGGAAACTGCCCACATGCTCTCAAAGGGCAAGCAGCAAGGCGTATTGAAACTGAACATAAAGTGAGACCACAGTTAGGTTTAGACCCTTTCCAAAAAGTTCACACTCGGACTAGGGATGTTGGTAAGGTGCTTGCCTGGAATGCACAAGAGCCTAAGTTCAATCCCTGACACCTCATAAATAGGTTGGCATGGCCCACACCTGTAGTCCTAGTGATAGGGGGACAGAGGCAGAGCGGCGGGGGGGGGGTTCCCCAGTTCAATGTCATCTTCAGCTACACACTGACTTCTAGGCAAGCCTGGTATACACAAGATGTCTCAAAAAGAAATAACAATTTTTTAAAGGTCCAGTTTTGGACTAAAGGCGAGTTTTTAAATTTGGAAGGTCAAGATGGGGTCCTAGAGGCTGTAGAGATGGCTCAGTGGTTAAGAGCACTGGCTGTTCTCACAGACGACCTAGATTTGATTTCCAGCACTCACATGATGGTGAACAAGGGTCTGTAACTCCAATTCCAATAGATTGAACACCCTCTTCTGGCCTCCATGGTCATTGCAAACACAGTTGCACTTATAGACTTACAGGCAAAACACTCATACACAGAAAATAAATAAACAAATAATAAATAAACAAAGTTGGACTCCAAAATTTGATGGTATAAAATCTTAATGTCAACCCTCTTCAAGTTTAGAATAAAAAGAACTGAAAGGGATTTAAATGGCTGTTTTATTTTTTTATTTTTGTCTTTTTGAGACAGGATCTCCCTGTAGCCCCAGCTGGCCTGGATTCACTATGGAGACAAGGTTGGCCTCAAACTCACAGAGATCCACCTGCTTCTGCCTCCCAAATGCTGGGATTAAAGGCATGCACCACCATGCCTGGCAAAAAGGCTGTTTTAAAGAATACCAGTGAATTTTGTTGGTGACAAAGCATCTAGGCATGTTTAATCCAAGTACAGTTCTTCAGATAGGACCTGAAAAGAAAACTGAAAAGTTTGACCCTGAAAAGCCAAAACAAAAAAGAAACAAACAAAAAAATAAAAACAAAAGGCAGAGAATATATGAAACAAAACAGAAAATCTACAAATACTTCCATCCACCACCGTCTTGCATAGTAAAAAGATTGATTTATTTAGGTTAAGGGGTCAAGACACATTCACAGAAAAGGGAGACAGGAAGACCCAAAAAACAGAAATGGGAAAATCCTCAGTTAAACTCTTCATCTAGCTAGATCCAGCAGTGCAGTTAACCATGCGTATCAAACTATGGTATACTTTCCATTCGATAAATATCATAAAGGTAATCACTGCACTGCAAGTCTGAACTTCTGACTACGAGATGAATCATGCCATGTCCCCATGTACCCTGCATAAAAGCTTAAGTGGGAAAAACTTAAAATATCTTTCGATAAAACTATGAGAATAGTTAACTGAAGGAAAAAAAAAAAAAACAAAAAAAACAAAAAAAACAAACTCTCAATTTGGCAGCCGCTTAACAGAATACTTGTGAAAAGAATTCCGGGTGCTTCAGTGAGAACCCTCACCACTGTGTCTGACATTCTTGTTCCCAGTATGCCACTGAAATAGGCCTAGTTTTTAAATTAACTCCAGATGATGAATATTGGCATGCTTCATACATGGAAAGGAAAATGAGCTAAATATTAAAATTAACAACCACACAGTAAATTTTATCTGTGGTTCATTATGGAAATAGTTTAGCAGGACATAATAGATTTCTAGGGTAAAATATGGTGCCAACCGCATAAAAAAATCCACTTACTAAAAGGTTCCATCTTAGGATAGTACTAAGTTGAAAAAAAAAGAAACAATCTTATAAAGACAGTGTAACAGTTTAATGAATCGCTTTTCATATCACATAGCATTATTCCTACACACACAGATACCAATTTATCTATCTATTCCTTTAACAATCATGGTAAAATTTTCTATTAAGACCAGTATATCAGGGACAAACCCAAATTAGAGGTATTAACTTGAAAGGTTCCCACCAGCCAGTTCTCAAACAATACATTTGAGCACCAAAATGACAGCAATAGTTGGTTATAAGCTATTGCACAAAGTAAGAATATTTGAGTCCCAATAATAAAGGTCAATGAATAAATAAAGAGTTGGGGGTGGGGGGGCGAGGACTTCCCTCGGTAGAAGGTCAATAACGAGAGAAAAGCGGTGGACCCAGAAAACCATTTAGCAGCCTCCACAGTAACATCAACTATCATCAATGGATGACAAGACAGACCAGGTAAAGTTTGATGAAAAAATCCGGGTATTTATACAATGAAATGTATCACTCAACAAAATGCCTATTAATACTGACTTGGCAGGGGGCTGGAGAGATGGCTCGGTGGTTAAGAACACTAACTGTTCTTGCAGAAGACCTGGGTTCGAATCCCAGCACCCACATTGGCAGCTCCTGCTGTCAGTAACTCCAGTTCTAGGGGATCTGAGGTGCTCTTCAGGCCTCCACAGGCACCAGGCACACTTGTGGTACACAAAAATGCAGGCTACACACACTTATACACATAAGACTCTTAAAAAGCCTTTTAAAAACCAGGAATGTGGAGCACTGTCCCTCCGCTGCCTTAACACTTCCCGCAGCAGGGTTAGAGAAATGCTGCGCTAGTTTTTGTGTCAGAAAAAAGATTATATGAAAAATCCTCTGAGGTCCTGCTCCTCTTCTTCTAACTTGCTGAAAGCCATCATCTGTCATTATAATCTAATAATACAGGTCTTGGAATTTGCAAAACAATAGTTTTCAAACTCATATTTGTTGTTATTACTCAAATAGAAGTTCACATTCAAAGTGAAGGATTTCACTAATTAACAAAGAAAACTTTGAAAACCAAAGAAACTTCACTTCTGGTATGCGTATAAATTTTGTATTTTTGTTTATTGGTTTTCCTCACCTTAAGAAATAGGAACATTCTTGCCAGGTGTGGTGGCGCATGCCTTTAATTCCAGTACTTGGGAGGCAGAGGCAGTCGGATCTTTGTGAGTTCAAGGCCAGCCTGGTCTACACAGCAAGTTCCAGGACAGCTGGGGACAGGGAGACCCTGTCTCAAAAAGACCAAAAAAAAAAAAAAAAGAAAAAAAAAAAGAAATATGAACATTCTTTAAGATGAGGGGTGCCACAATAATGAGGATTGAACCTAGGCCCATGTACATGCTAAGCAAGCACATTACCATTGAGCTATACCCCCACATTGCTGATTGGGAAATCTCTTAGAGAAAAAAAGAAAGATTTTGCTGTTATACTTTCTCATAGTACCTAAAAGGTCTTGTTAAGATTGGTTTAATAAAAAATAATAAATTAAATATTTTTTTAAAATATGGGGCTGGAGAGACAGCTCAATGGTTAAGAACACTGACTAGTCTTGTTGAAGACCCGGGTTCAAATCCCAACACCCACATGGCAGCCAACAACCGTCTGTAACTCCAGTTCCAGGGGATCCAAAAGCCTCTTCTAGCCTCTGCGGGCATTGCATGGCACAGGTGCACTTACCTACCTGCAGGTATAACACTCATACACATAAAATAAAAATAATAAATAAGATGTTTTTTAAAAGATTGGTTTAATAGCTCTC
>NW_008332583.1:2309234-2398718 GCF_000622305.1 Nannospalax galili
GGGATGGCGTAAGATTCACAGTAGTTTTTGATCTCACGGATTTTAATTCCAAACTTTCCTTCCTTCCGTTACTAATGCCTGAATTTTACCAGGCAGAAATGAGTATTTAACAGTGGTGCTTAAAAATAAGATGCTATGGTTATACTTTAAAAATAGTATTTACAGATAATGTTTCAGCAGAAAACAATCAGAAAATTGGAAGCCAGCAGCTTTTCCCTCTTATTAGCAGGCACACACAAGATGCTTCATTGGTTCGCTTGATCGTCCATGAACACTGTGCACTGTTTGACTTCTTCCCTAATCAAAACTTCACTTTAAAAAAAAAAAGAAGTCCAGTCCCCTTCTGATCAATTTTGTAACAGGAGAAAAATGCCACAATATAGGGAGCTGGTGAAGCAAACATGTAATCAATTGTTTACACTCAATTAAGCAGAAAATAAAACCCTTCTATTTGGAAGAAGATTATCTATAAAACGCACATCTGAAAAGAGACAGAAAATGGAAGTTAATGCAGCTCAACATGGTTGTGGGCCATAACTAACGAGGAAGCATACTCTCGGCAACATGTCTTGTGTCAGATAGCCCTTCCAGGCAACTTCCTAGTTACCTGACTCGAGCTTCCTCCCTTCCTGTATTAGACTTAGCAGAACTGAACAGCAAAACATGGGATGTGGCTGATGCATAGGCTTAGACCAGCAGTAGATACTCTGTCCTATCTGCTGAGGGCCACTGATCTTTGCAACAAATTCCCTGTGACCTCAATTCCAAATATGTAAAGAAATGAAATATCTCATAAAAAAATAGATAAATGAACCACTAGAAAGACATTCAACATTATACTAAGACTTGAAAATTCAAGGCTAAAAGGCTTACCTTATATGTACCCTCAAGTGGCCAAAAAGCAAACATTTTCATCATCCATTTGGGTGGTGCCATACTTAGGCAGATGGGCCTGGGCTTTATAAAAATGGAAACTGAGCAAGTCAGGGGACCAAGGCTTATAAGGCTTATAATAAGCAAAGCTCCCGTTGTCAATGCTTCAGTTCTTGCCTTGAGTTCCTGCCCTGACTTCCTTCAATGATAAACTACAATCTGAGAGTTATAAAATGAACTAAACCCTTTTCTCCCAGAGTTGCTTTTGGTAAGAATAGTTTATCACAGGAAAAAAAAAAAAAATAACTAGAGGAGTCTCAATCCTAATTTTCTTACCCTCTTTTCTCCATAGAAAAGAAAGGTGGCTTTTCTGAATTGAAATTCGAAGTAGGGTTCAAACACAAATCCTGAATCACATTCCACATACTCCAATGCTGGGGTTTACTGGTCTAAGGTCTCTTTCTCCAGGTAGTATGTGACATGTCGCTATGTGGTATAGTCCAATTATCAAGGGTGATGTCTACAGCTTCTCTCTCTCTCTCTCTCTATGCATGTGTGTGTGGTGTGTGTTTCATATACCTATGCCCTCTGAGGCACTGTGCTAGAGAAAACATAACTAACAATGTGCAGGCTCAATGAAGATCAATGTCACATGACCACTTTCACATGAAGAGACTCCAAGATTTACAAGTAGTGAAAAGGGACAATAGTTGTCCAACTACAGCCAAAGCTGTGCTGTCCAATCCAGCACTGCCATTAGTGAAACAGACAGTCTCATCTTTATCTGACACTTATCTTTATCACAATTGAGTGGATAATAACAAAGAAAGGGAAGAATGC
This sequence comes from Nannospalax galili, assembly GCF_000622305.1. NCBI lineage: Eukaryota > Metazoa > Chordata > Mammalia > Rodentia > Spalacidae > Nannospalax > Nannospalax galili. Next base: position 2,310,948 of record NW_008332583.1, read on the forward strand.
AGGAGTTTCCACACTGATTAAGCCAATATGGTACATACACAAACAGAAACGGAAAAGAGACGGCAGTAGAGGCTGGTGAGATCAAAGCTGGTGATGGAAGGGCGGGTAATCATTTTCATTCTTCAGGTTGTCTTTTCTAAATTTTCTGTAGTATTATAAAGAAATTCACAATGCTGGGTTTCTTTGCACCCTCCTTCTGAGGATATCACAAAAAGATTGGCAGACAAAACTCACTACACATTTTACCCAATATTAACCATTTCTAAGCCATATTGTCATAGTTTACCCTGTTATATGTTATATGATGTATGAAATCTACAAATTGGTTGTAAAGAGAACAGAAACCCGCCTCTGTATTCCATCTACTTATAGTTTCATAGCAGAGCATGCCTTTAAAATTGGCAGAGTCAAATAAATGACATTTTGCTCGGGTTGACAAAGAAAGCAAGCACCACATGTCAAGATTATTTACCGACTGCACTTGGGGGACAGATCCAAGAGCAGCTCTGGGCCTGAGAGCAGGCATCCTGATTAAACCTGAAGCAGTCCGCTTTACGAAGCTTTAACCGTGCTTTTTCCTCTGAGGTTTTCTTTTGCCGGGTATTTGAAATCTGCCAGGAATCGAATTTGAAGATCACTCCACAAGAACTTAGAAGCTGCAGTTATGGAAAGGATGAAGCGGGGAGCAGCCTTGAGGAGAACCTGCTTTACCGAACCAGGAAAATGTGAAGACTTTCAAAGATAAATGAACTCGGTGATTTAGAGAGAATCTCAACTTTTACAAGAAAAATGAAGTGCAATGTTTATTCTGGTGACACGGCCACATTCTGTACGTCCTCAAACACATCAAGTCATCGTCAGTGTGTGGGGTAAACTCTTTCTAGGGACAAACATAACACCTTGAACATGCATGCATATGTGAGCATGCACATATGCCCTAGGTCTTACTTCCTCACAGAGCTTAAATGCATCCACCAAGAGACCTGCAGTCTACATTCTAGGTAGATCAAAGGCCCCCAAACTTTCTTTCCTCTCAAAGGCTTTATGCAATGTCTCATGATGTAACATGTCTAATTTTGTGCTTGACCTCTGGCAACTCCTTGTTTTACTGTGAATCATAAACTCCCCAAAGGTTGTGTATCAAACTATTGGTTGCCAGCCCTCGGGCAACAGGGGAGGCGGTAGTATCTTTAGAACCAAGGATGGGATGAAAGAAGAGAGGTAATGGTGGGCATCCCTGCAGGGGATGTTGGGACCCTGCTCTCATCATCACTTCCTCTGTTACACATTCCACCCCCTACCATGAAATACTGTTCTGCCACAAACCAAAACAAGACACACAAATAAGAATGCAATGAAGTAAGTGCTATAACCCACAAAACTTTTTCTTTAGACTTTTACATTTTATTCTTATTTTACGTGTATGCATCCATTGCTTGAGTGTGTGTTAAAGTGCACCCTTGTGAGCAATGCCTGCTGAGGCCTGAGGAGGAATTTGGATCCCCTGACACTGGAGTTGCAGGCAGTTATTAGCCGCCAGATTTGAATCCTCTGCAAGAGGTCCAGTGTTCTTAACCGCTGAGCCATCTCTCCAGTGCCCTTATGAAACTTTATGATTTTTATCTTCCTACATTTTCTTAATTCTCAAAGATACGTTTCTTTGTTTGCACGGAATTATAGCTGACTTTTGCATAAGCAGTTTTCATTCCTTTTCCAGAATCAGGAGAATTTTGAGGAGCGAAATGTTTTGAAAGGACATTCAGCAGAGACATTTATTTGCCTGGAAATAGGAAAGGGATTTCAGAGGACAGTGTGTGGGCACTGGTGGACATTCTACAAGAGGTTGTGACTTAGCTAGAAAGGAAAATTGCAGGGAAAACCACACAGAGAGAACACACGCGCCTCAACAAACTGCAGGAAGCAGAGAGGGTGATAGAAAGGAGAGTCTAGCAAGCGATCGGCTCAGGAGACAGTACATAGAGTTCAGGATACTATTTTACTATGTGTGTACATAAGAACATGCCACACATATGCACATGCATGCATGCAGAGGCCAGAGATCAATGATCACAGTCTTCCTACATTGCTCTACAACCTATCCTTGGAGGCTGCATCTCTTACTGAACCTGACACTTGCAGGCTAGTGAGTTCCAGGAGCACACTTGATTGTGGACTCCCCCACCCCCCAGCACTCTAACTGCAGACATGTAACCTGCTTTTCTAGATGAGCGCTGGGGATCCTCATGACTGAGCAGCAGACACTTAAGGCATCTCTCCAGCCCAAGATATAATTTTTGAAATCACTTTTCTCTACAGTTACCTAGAGGCCCATCTTTAAAAACCTTACCTGTGTTAATAGTCAAGGTATGTAAATGCTGCTGTGAAGGCGGACATTGCCAGCCGTTTGAGCATCCTGAACACAGGAGCTGAAGGGGGACGAGAAAAGCTCTACCTACTAAAACCAAGAGTGGTACTCGAGCAAGTATCAAACATCACTGGAATCCCTCAGCTACTGAGGATACAGGAGAGAAGGGACATTAAAGCCAGATACTCATGAGGCAGAACAGAGGCAACCAAGCCACTAGATGAGTCAGGAAACAGCTGATGTGTCTAGTTTCTTCCAGAACCAAAAACTGCCCAGGACACACATGTAACCAGTTAGTTACAAAAGTGTAATAGTGATTCTGGTGGAGGCAAACTTGCATGGCACTGAATCCAAGGAGGAATACTGTACGAATTAGTGTTAAGGTATATGGGGTATAACTTGCAAAGATTTAAACTAAAAAATGCCACTGGTTACATTCATGGAAACCTGCTGGAATTCATGATGAAAACGCAGACAAATAAAATGGTCCATGGCTTCCAAACCTGCTTACACTAACTGTGCCACCACCAGGGATCAAACCAAGGCTGGCTTCTCTACTTCATGTCATTATGAGTAAGTTCACAGCCAAATGAACGGATATAATCTCAAAATACATCATGTCAGAACCATAAAGTTTCAAGGATATTTGGCCTTCTGAAAATTTAGGAAAGCCAGTCTTTTGGAAAGCAGCTCCATCTGAGCAAGGCACTCAGCTCAGAGGAAACAACCTTCCAGTTAAGTCACTGGCATTGTGTAAAAAACACACAGAGTTGACTGACCCGTGATTTATGAGTTACTCAGATGCTTTTTAATTATAATACAAAATGCCAAATCACTTTTCCACTTGAAAATTATTCTCAGTTTATGTTCCCAGGAAATGAAAGATTTGGCATGTACTTTCTTGAACCAATGAAATGCCTTCAGTGCCTCCTGATGTTGGATGTTAGTCAACTATGGAGTGTCTGCTCACATGCTCTGGTCCCCAGCATAGGGCTCCAAGGGAGAGGCAGCACCTGTGTCCAACACATGTGTGGATGTGGGGGAAGCACCAAGGGTTACTGTAAGAATACACTTCAGGGGTTTGAAAGATGGCTTGGTAGTTAAGAGCACTGACTGCCTTGGAGAAGACCCAGAATCGGTTTCCAGTACCCAAATGGCAGCTAACAACCGTCCTTAACTCCGGTTCCAGGGGATCTAACACCCTCCTGTAGTTTCTAAGGGCATTGCATGCACATGGTGCACTTACATATATGCGAGCAAAACATGCATACACATAAAATCAAAATTAATTTTAATTTTAAAAAGAATAAAGTTTATATGCAGAAGAGGTGCTGAGCACTAATTAACACCCTGAAAGAAAAAATGCTTTTAAAGAAGTTTCTGAAATGTTTAGAATTTTTACACACACACACACAAAAAAAACCTTTGGAAATAGCCATACTATCAAACAATCTAAACAATCTACTACAGGATTTATACCTCATCTTAAACTACATATTGCCATGTGCATAAAATACACATAAAATAAAAATAATAAAGAAAATATCTGGGTACATGACCCCAAAATATATTAGGAAGATAATGCTGTCTAGGGAACCAACATCTATTCACCACTGTGCTACAAGTTTCAACAAGGGTAATTAGACAATAAAAATGGAAACATCCAGATTAGAAAGGAGAGAGAAAAGCTACCTGTATTTCCAGAAGACAAGATTCATACACAAAAAACCCTAAGGAGCCAACATAAATGACTAGTAGAGATAAATGATGGTCTTCATGATACAGGATCAATATAGAAATAGCAAAGGAAAATAAGAAAACAATTCTACTTAAGAGTCATCAAAAATTAAAAGGTAGGATCTAGCTGTACATGAGGGAGCCCTGGGTTCAATTCTCTAAAGCAAAAAACAAGGAAAAAAATGAAGCAACAACAATATCAAGCATTGTACACAGGAAGCCAGGGAACATCTTGGGGGAAAATTTAAAGACTGAAAAACACCCCAAAGACCTCCCATGACCATCTACCAGAAGATGTGAAATTATGCTAACAGTAACAAACACAAACAGAAACCAACCCCTCTCAGTGTTCCCACTCTGAGTTAACGGGGTCCAAGGTTTCTGATCATCACATAAAGTAACATCATGGTAGCCTTACACTTCACACTGCCCAATGATTTTTGAAACTATTTTGAGAAACTTGGTTCATTTCCCATCAAAAAAGGAAATGAGGCAACTTATGAAAGATTTATTCTTGGTGAACTTATGCTGGATAACGGCCACTACTTTTCAGTTCTGCACACTCCTGATTAGATTTTCCACAACTGTTTGGAAATCTGTGGCCTTACGGATAAGATGCACTGCTAGTTAAACCACACCAAAGTCCATTAAAATGTCCCCTAGTCACACTCCAAAGTTACAGGAGGATTGCACTATGTTTTACAAAGCCATAATCAAAATAGAAAAGGAAAGGAAAGGAGATGGGTGTTGGCACTTTGTCTTCCTTACCTTGATTCTGCAATCGACAATTACCCAGGATGTATAACATTAGATGAACGAAATCCTAACTGGCTCATGTTTACTACTGCTGTATTAGATCTTCAAAGCAAATAGATACTCACTCTGGTGGCTTTTTTAATTTCCTGAAATTATTGTCTTTCCATAAGATACAGCAAATTCCTCAATATTCATGAAAGGCTCTACCTATAAAAATGAAAATGTCGTCTTCATTCAGTTTGTGTTCTGGTTAAGCTTCATTTGTCAAGTTGACACACCTGGGAAGGAGGGACCTTAAGTTAGGCATTTTCTCCATCAGATTAGCCAGGTGCCATGTCTGTGGGGTATTTTCTTGATTACTGAATGATGTGGGAGGGCCCAGCCCACTGTGGGTGGTACTACCCCTGGGCAGGTGATCCTGCTTTGTATAAGAAAGCAGGCTGAGCACAGTCCAAGGGAGCAAGCCAGTAAACAGCATTCCTCTGTGGTCCAGCTTCCTGTCCTGCCCCAGTTCCTGCTTTCGCCTCCCTTGACTGTGAGCAGTACGCCAAGGAAAACCTTACCCTCCTCTACGAGCTGATTTTGGTAAGTGTTTTATCACAGCAATTGAAAGCTAGGACCGTCCGGGTGATAGAGAAGGAACAACAGTTCTTCACAACTAGTGCAAATGACCTCATGAAAAAAATCCCCAAGTTTAACAACAGACTCAGAAAGAAGTTCTCTCACTAATGACCCTTGACAGCATTTCAAACTAAACACTCCATTGTGCAAGGAGCTAATTACGTTAAGATTAAACCCAAAGAGTGATGAGGACATTTACTGTACTTGGAGTAATTATGTTAGCCTTCTACTCAAGAAGACAACTTGTTCTGTATTTTGAAAGGCGGAACAGTTACCAATAAACCCCACAACACACTGCTCCTTTGGAATTTATGAACCGGAGAAGCAGACACTTCCTTTCACAAGTTAGCATTCCTGCTTTCCCTGCACTGTCTTCATGACCTCAGTCACCAGACTATAAGGAAACATGCTATCCAAAGAACATGTAATAACTTTCCTATCGATGCATACACACAAAGCATGATAATTTACTGTTTAATGTATGTTATTAACCAAGCAAGTATGATGCATTTCTGTAAATTGTTTGGTCAGCTGTTCCCACCACCTTTTCTGGCCCAGTGATAAACTATAGACAGTCACTGGCAGGCACCTTTGTGGCTTCTCCATGGCTTACATATTAGCCCCCTACCAGGAGCCTAAGGATTTGTTATAAGAGTTTAAAAACACAAAATTAGCTTCTGAGGAGCAGGCCAGCAAGCACACTCACACGCTGCCACTGTGGCAGAAAAACCATGTTCTCAATATGCAAAGGCTAATAAGGCAGGTTTCTCTGCCCCCTGTGCTGCCTAAACAAATAGGCAGGCACTGGAGACAGAACGTAAACACGATCTCCCTCACATGCAGGCATCAACCTACATGTCCTTATGTTTGGACCCAGATATTTGATGGAGGAAGTTACACTTTGGGAGGAAATAATAAAAGGCAAAGATCTCGGAGTCTCAGGTACCCAATTAAATTGCAAAGCTGCCAAAGGTACCAAAGACTCAAAATGACTGAAGAGAAAACCCAAGGAAAAGAGCATAGCAATGTTCCATGCAGAAGCCTTCAAAGATCGATGAAATTAAGACACTATGACAAACTTTAAAGATTGTAATGCTGTAAAGAGTAAAGTGATATAAGGTAAAATATATGGACTAAACAAAGGCATTACAAATGGCAGGGTGGAGGAGAGAAAGTTCTATGAGAACAAATATAACTCGGCCCCGTTTTGCTCCATATATATTACGTATATCCCTGTATCCCTGGTGTCCCTCATATCTAAACTTCAGGAAGGGGTGTGGTGAAAACTTGAGGAGCAAAGCTGGAGATTCAATAAGAAAATCCTCATTTCTCCTTCTCACTATTTAAGACTTTACAATATGCCAGTTACTTTTCAGATTTTTTTAAAAAAAACTTTCTAAAAATGTTATCATTATTTTTATTTTATGTGTATGCATGTATTGCCTGCATGTAGGTAAGTGCACCCATGTCATACAATGCCCGTGGAGGACAGAAGAGGCTGTCGGATCCCCTGGAACTGGAGTTACAGACAGTTGTTAGCTGCCATGTGGGTGCTGGGAGTGGAACCTGGATCTTCTACAACAGCAGTCAGTGTTCTTAACCACTGAGCCATCTCTCTAGCCCCACTTTTGCAGTTTTAATAGACGGTCAAGTACTAAGCATGAAGAAGTTTACTAGTGTATCCTATCAACTTTTAAAACTTTGTATGTGTGTGTGTGTTGTGTGTACATGTGTCCACAAGTGGGGACGCAAAGGGAGGCAGAGGTCAACCTCGTGTCTTCCTTAGTTCTTCGCCTTTCACACAGGGCCTTGACTTAAGATGAAGTTCGCTCACTGGCCATACTGGACGGCTACCAAGGCCCTGGAATTTGCCCATCAATGACTACAGCCCTAGTGTTACACATATGCACCATCACACCCTGCTTTTACTTGTGTTCTGGAGATCCGAACTCAAGTCTTGATGGACACATGGCAACTGCTTTACAGACTGAGCCACCTCTCCAGCCTTTATGCTTCTGACTTCAAAAGCTATTTTGTCATTTAGTACTTGGAATCAATATCTATATAGTTTTGTCATTCATAAAACTCATTCTGGGCCACATGGGCATCACACACCTGGGATACATATACAGGCAAACCACTGACACAAAAATTTTAAAACGAATTTGTAGCAAACAAGGTTTAGATTGACAAAAATTTGCAAAAATAGTACCATCTTACCAAGCCCCTCTCAGGTTTCCCAAATTTGACATCTACCACCTAGTAATAGTAAACTGAGTGCCTACCTTAACTGTGCCAGGATTCCCTGGAGGCCCTTCACCAATGCCAGGATTCTATTCTGATGCTGCATTTCACTTGGTAACTATTTCTTATGAGCCTGCAGTGGACCACAACACTGCTTAGTTACTGTGGATTGCCCCTTGTGCTGGATGTCTTTACAGAAATGGAATAAGGCTCCATGTTTTCACTTTTATTAGCATCTTAATTATATAATAAATTTCACTGGGACATTTTCATACTGTACTTAATGTATTTTGATCACGTTCACCCATCACCCTAAGGTGACCCTCCCACTGCTGCTGATCCGCTTCCTCTTCCCAACTAGGCTCTTCCACTTTCCTGCTTAATTAGAGTTGCCCACAGGCACACAGGTGAAACTATTTACAGGGACACAGGGAACTTACCAGTGGCTACACCACAGTCCATCCCAGAACAATCATTAACTGTCCATAGATCCTCAGGGAGGGATAGAGCTGGGTAGGTTCCTACCCCTAGCAGAGGTGATGCATTTTTGTAAAGAACACCACAGAATGAATAGTATACCTTTCCTAATTGCAATTTTTATTTATAGAAGCCTTTTCATTGACAGATAAATGGTCTGTCAAAAACTCAGATTTTAGCTAAAAAAAAAAAAACTTAAATTTTGAATCTCTTGTGTTGTTGTTGTTGTCTTTTTTGAGACAGAGTCTCCCTGTAGTTCCAGCTGTCCTGAAACTCACTAGATAGACAGGGCTGGCCTCGAGATTTCTCCTGCCTCTGACTCCCAAGTGCTGGGATTAAAGGCATGTGCCACCACAGCTGGCCATAATTCTGCTTTATATTCTAGGAAAAGCAAAATATGCTTAGTCAGTCATGATGAAGACTTTCAAAAATAAAGACTGGCAGGCATGTTGGCACACTCCTGTAATGCTAGGATATGTGAGAGGCATGGTGGAGGCAGGAGGATCATGGTTCTAGGCTACATAGCAAGACTCTGTCCAGAAAGAGGAAGTTTACTGCTGCCAGTTAAGTACCTTGGGTTCCCATCAAAGTGGGGGACAGAAACATGATGGGCTCTACCGTATCTTAATTCTCCTCATCTCAACACTAGGCAGAAGTTTGGGGGGGTGGCAGAGGCAGAATTCACTATAAGCTTTGTCCCCAGTTACATCTCTGAGAAAAATGACATTTAGAATGATAGGAAGACATTGGAAAAGGCCTAAAGATGATATACTGTGTGTGTGTGTGTGTGTGTGTGTGTGTGTGTGTGTGTGTATGTGTGTATACACAGACAGGGCATGCCTCCAAGCAGACAGCTTTCCACCCAAAAGACACCTGAATCAGTGTGTGTGTGTGTGTGTGTGTGTGTTCACGCATACACATGTGCATTCACACATACATGGCATACCTCCAAGCAGAAAGCTTTCCACCTGAGAGACACCTGAATCAGTAGCTGCCCAGTCTAAAAGATACACAGAATAAAATTTCTCCACAGCCAGTAGATGACCTTCCTTTGGAAAAACTCCCCAGCTTGATAACACATGAGGAAATCACTTTATTGATGAGTAGGCTCACCTGCACAGTTAACATTAAAGATGTTATCGTTCCTTCAGTGGGAGACCCTCTCCTCCACAGCATTCTCCTCTGCAGGCGGAAGCAAGCGTGCTGACAGTCACAGGTGCCCGGGGCTTCTGCACAGAGCAATGGCATCGACAGGCTCTCAGACCTCAAGTGCCAGCTGCAGAGCCAGAACACAGAACAAAGGCCTCCCTCCGCATTGCACTCTCCATTCTCTAAACAGTTCTGTGTTTTGACATGTGAATTACACACACTGAAAGGGGAAGTCAAAAGAAGGGGGCGTCAAAGCCAGACAGAAGATGCCTGAGGTCTTTATCCACCCTGAATATCCTCTAGCAACAAGATTTCATGAAGGGAGAAAAGGGGGGGGGCTCTGAAGGGCTCACACATACATGGCATCCATCTGCTGTTCTTGCACACTGCTGTACCTGAGAGGTTCCTGGGAAAGGTGGGACTTCCCGGGTTTGTTTGGCTTTCCCCAGACCTGCTTTCAGTATAGAAAAGGAATTGTTTGATGCCAATGGAGTCTATGATATGCCAGCAATGGGAAGAAGTCTTAGAACCTGAGTGATGAGCACCAACCTGTAACCACCACATTAGCCTTTACGCCAGCTTCTCACCTCAGCACCAAACACACGTTGGGCTAGACTAGCTCATTCTTTGCCACAGTGTTATGATAAAAATAAATATGTAAGTTAAAATATGAGGGTAGAAACTACAATGTTAGAAACACTAAAGAAGGTAGGTAAATGCCAGCGCCTAAAGCTGGGTCTGAGATGGCCAATCTGAGCAGAAAAGAGGAAGGACAAAGGTGATTAATGTGTGACTATAATTTGAGCTGAATTGGTCCCGGGACTGAAGGAGTCTGGGCTTACTCTTGCTGCTGGTGGAAGAGATAGGGTGGAGCTTCCCTATAACATAATCTGCTTAGAGTCAAAAGAGCCCGGAGGATCTCATACATACCTCATAAATATTCATAACACTTCTTTAAAAATCACAGTGGTAGAACCCACTGGGCAGCTCCCTGCCTTGGCAATAGGATCCTGTACTGTGCACTGACCCTTACATGCTAACAACATACACTTCTAATCCCAAATTCTAACAATTAGTTTGGTCTTCAGACTTTGTCAAGTGTCTAAGTGGGAAGCTGTACCACACCTTGCTATGAGTCAACCAGTGACCCAGACAATATCCTACGCCTTTTAAGTATGGGGATGTATGAATTTATGTATGGAAAAGTCAAAGAGAGGGAAGGAGGGATGGAGGGAGGATTGTATATATTTAAGAGAAAAGGGAGATAGTTAACCTCTCTGACTCCAAATATAATCTATGTGAAAAGTGACTCTTTTGAAATGACCCTGTTCCTTCCTCAACCCCATACATCAGCTCCAAGGAACACACCTTCATCGGTGTGTACAATATACTGGGAGGGAGGGAGGGAAAGAGAGGTTCCCAAGGCAAGGAGATGGAGGGAATCAACAAAGTACTTAGGCTGCCTTGAAATCTCAGGGTGTTGACTGTGTTGCCCAGAAGTATGAACTGCACAGACAGGGTGAGGGCTAAGGACATTATGTGTTGCTACGGACTCCTGGCACTTCCCTCTGGGACAAAGCCTGCTGCAAGGTTCTATTGCTCTGATACTGTAACTGCATAGTAGAGTAACATTTTTCCTTTGTCAGACTAACAATAAATACCACCTAACACTTATTCTGTGTCACATACTGTCACCATTTGGTACTTGAGATAGAAATAATCTACTTCAGGCCCACTCCTCTAACTGGATAGTTCTGCACAGGAAGCTATGGCACAGGGTATTGGGTCTGACTCAAAAACAGTAAGAACTGAGACACAAAGCCGGAGGACAGGCCTGATGGCTTACAATGGAAGCGGACTGCTCGGCCTTGCCCCCCGCCCCCCAGCACTTCACAGGGCCACAAGGCATTTATAACAGGAGCAAATCCTCAGTGCAAACATAACCCATTCAGTGGTGTTTTTCTTCTACCAACAATCTAAAATCAAAAATCCTTTCGAGCCTTGCATGGGGGTGGGTACATGCCTTCAATCCCAGCACTCTAGAGGCAGAGGCAGGCAGATCTCTGTGAGTTCAAGGCCAGCCTGGTCGCCATAGCGAGCTACAGGTCAGCTGGGGCTACAGGGAGAACCTGTCTCAAAAAGACAAAAAAAACAAAACAAAACAAACAAACAAAAAAACCAAACAAACAAAACCCTTCCAAATACCCAGAAACAATGTAACTGATGACCACAGAGTCATCGCCATTATTTGACAAAAGATTCAAGGTTTTGCTTACAAAGGCATGAAATCTTATGGGCAAAGTAAAAGCCTATCCACAGTGATCTGTGTCCTTTTGAGACAGGGTCTCACTAGGGATCCCTGACTGGCCTTGAACTCATAGGGATTCACCTGCTTCTACCTCCTGAGTACTGTCACTACAGATGTGTACCAACATGTGAGGACTGTTGTTCCTACATTTAGCAGTTGCATAGTTTCCCATCCAAAACAAAACAAAACAAAACAAAACAAAACAAAACAGTAACTTTACCTATTACCTGTGACAGGCATTCAGGTTGTGGCCAGTTTCCCCCTCCAGCAAGATGCTGTTATCAATTATAAACGTTCTCGCAAGTCACCTCAGCTACACGGGCCAAGCATATTTTCTCAATGACAAATGAATTCCCTGATGTGAAGCACAAGTTTTCAGCTTTACTGAATTGCCAGGTAGTTCACACGAAGGCTTCTATCATTCTTTCCTACTCTCGGCTCTTCAAGAACAAAACAGAAGATTTTGGAACTCCTTATTCATCCCTTGACTCCTTCGTGTTTGTCCTTCTAACTGATTGATGTGTCTGATCCGCAGTTCTCTCATTTTCTAAAGCATCTATACAAATGTAGTGGTTTTTTCAAGCCTAGGTAGCTTACACCTGCCATGACGTCTGGGTTAGTCTGGGAATACGTGGACCAGATATGAAAGGTTCACATCTGAATCAGCCCAGAGCTGGATCACTGCTCATGAAGAGTACATGAATACAGTTCACAGGGAGTATGGGGCTTGGAAAGATCCCCAGGAATAGTAGCAGTGCCTGATCCATAACCATGACACACTGCATGAGGGTCACGACAAACTAGCTACCTGGGGTCCAGCAATCCGAACACAACCTGCAGCATCTCACCGCATCATTAGAGCCCGAAACCGAGCACGGCTCCAATTCTACAGGTGGGGAACATGAAGGCTCACAGTATGAACTCGCTTCAGTCACAAAACTAGTGAAACACCAAGCCGACCCTAGAAACAATTCATTTTATTCTTGTTGAAGTTCAAACCCCAGCTATACTGGGAGACTGCTTCAGTGGAAGTGCTGGCTCCTTTCCACGGTAAATGTACTTACTTGGCTCAGTCCTTTCCAGAGCAGGACGTTTAGAAAAGTGATTCCCCTGCTGAGGTTTCAACTTTCTGGGAGGAAATGAGCAAAGCTCCCTTATCCTAAAAGCCAGCATTGAGGTGTTGGCTGAGGAAAAGCAAGGGGCGACTCGGTTATCGGGATTGTTGGCTCTGAGCTGGGCTTCTGCAAGGCCAGGGAAAAGAACACTTAGCTCTGAAACACAGAACCCCGGATCCTTAATGCCCACAGCCCTTAAAGTTAAACAGCCTTGAGAGAAACAAAACAAGGAGAGAGAGGGAACAATCTGTCTCCTTCAAAGGGGAAGGCAACCAAGAGGCAGTGTGGCTTGGGAGCTGCAATTCATAAAGGCCTTGCTGATCTCCCTGTACTGCTGCCCAGACTATGGAAGCCGCTATCCCAGAATCAATGGGAAGCTGAGCACAAGGTGAATCTAAAGCCAGACAGTGGAGAGAACAAATCCTTAGGTCAATAACACCTTCCTCTTAGCATGGAAGTCACTACCTATTCCTCTAAACAGCATTAGCCAGGATCCAACAGGGAGAAAGAAATTCTATCCATTAGAATCAGGTGCCCTGCGGAAAAGTGGCCTTTCTTAAGGCTATGAAAGAGAAAGGAGACCATGGTAAGTACAGGAGGGGCCGAACCCTCAAGATACAAACAACTGCAGGCTTATAGTAAATTTCCAACAACAGTTTTGTCCTTCTACAACCCTCTTGAATCTTTAGGTGTAAACAGCCCCACCACATTCCTGATTTTAAACAGTGATTTTAAGGGAAAATTATCAGTTATATTTGTGAAATGAGATTTTTAATTTAAATAAAAAAAATACACATGACATCATCACCTCTATTTTAGGCAGAATTTCAATAGCATTTCATGGTTCAAAGAGACAACACTTGGTCAGACTTGACTTAGTCACACCTCGCTCAAAATGAAGAATTATTGTTCCACTTGTAATGGAAAATACAACATCAGCATTTTATGTATAGATGCATGTATGTTAACATATATAGTCCCAACAGAAGAAAGCAATGACATTTTATACGACAGCATCTAAATTCACATTTGTGATAAGATCACAGAAGTATGAAAGCTGGGCACTTCACATCGGTAAGGTCCAAATGTGTGTCTACCCAAGTTCATGCTGAAACCTGACCCCAAGAGGATAAAATGAAGAGGTAGGGCAATATGAAACTGAGTACTGGGCCAAGTGTCAGCTTGATAAGCAACGACAGAGACCAGAAAGGGGTTGGAAGAAAAGGACAAGAAAGAGGAGGGGGGAAGGGAAAGGAGGGGGGAGGAAGATGGGGGGACAGAAGACAAGGCAGAGACTAAGGTGGTGCTCAGGCAGAGGAACAAGGGGGCAAGGAATCTGGAGGCATAGGGTCAGTGCTCTCAGGAAGCCATTGGACTCATCCGAAATGTGTGTAACCACTTGACTAAAAGGCAAATTTTCATTGTCGGTCTCGACATTTTTTAGGTCATGCAGCCAAAGAACTGAGTTTATTTCTCACCAAGACCTGCCCACAGTCCATGGACAAGATGTTCTTTCACTCTGTGCTTCCAGCAAAGAATGCCACACCCAGGCATTTGTACAAAGACACCCTTAAGTCAAAAACGAAAGTAAATTCTGAATTCCACAGAGAAGCTTCAGAGAAAACAGGGAATCTCTCTGGAGAGACTTGGGTGCTGCTTCCTCTCTGAATCCAGTCCCTGGAGGGCAGCATCACTGTAATGAGGGACTGATGACAATAAAACTAGAAAAAGCAGAGCCAAAATAAGAGTGAGCAGCAGGTAAGGCCATGGCAACCAGCACAGGGAATTTCCCTTCCTCACAGTGTGTGAAGCAGGAAGACATGGAGACGGTACGACTTGCTTTGCCAAACATGTTTTTAATGGTGACCAATTCAAAGGCTGGAGGAGCCCGTGATTCTACTAAAATCTTAAAAAATTCTGTATAAGTCGTCAAATCAGAACTTGTTATGAATGTATGTTGAATTAAATATGAGGCTATTTCAGGTATAAACATTGATGCTCAAAGGATTTCAAAATATAAGAATTAGAAACCTTCAGCACATGAAGAAACCGTATTTGACCTCGACCCTGGATGGCTTGCTTTATTCTTGCTATACAAACACACACAATTCACACACACACGCACATGCTAACATGCTCCTTTCCAAACAATTTTCTGCTACATACTGGCTTCAAGCAAGGCAATTCTATAAGCCAAATGTGTTTGTTTTGCCCAATAGAACCTTCAAACTCACACAATGAAAATAGAAGAGACTGGAAAGGCAGACGAACAGGAAAGGCAGAGGGAAGCAGGTGGCAAAGGTCCACTCACAGGACCTCAGGGAAAGCAGGAGGCCAGGGTGCTTGGGACAGAGTGGCAGGAAATGAATTCAGTAAGAGAACCAGGGGTAGGGCCCTGCTCCATCTTTCTTCCAGCTCCTAAGGAGTTGAGATTTCTTTCTGAGATTCTAGAGAGGGCTGTAACAACAGAAACCACACTAAAGCATACCTTAACCTGTCTGATCTTAGTATTTTCCTTTAAAAAAAAAATAAAAACTCCATAAAGATCTATTGTACAGAAATGAGGATAGGGAGATGGGGGCTCAGTTAATAGAGTGCCTAGCACTGCATAAAACCAGGTATGATAAAGAGCTACAGGCAATCAATGGCTCCTGAGGGAGGGAGAAAAAGATTTCTCCAGGGACGAGCTCCCTGATAGGTTCTCCAATCCCAAGTGTTCAGTCCCTAAATACATGAACACGTAAGTACCACGGAACAGACTCATTAGAGTATATGTGTTTATGTATGTATACATGCATGTATGTATATGTGACAATAATAATCAAAGGAGGGGTCACGAAATTGAGGGGGCATGTGGGGACAGTTGGAAATACCTAAAAGTACAATATTCATGTTAAAATATTCAAAAAATTAAAAAAATAAGTGTGGTGGTACATGCCCATTATCCTAGCACTCAGTAAATTAAAACGAGATCAGAAGAGTAAGGTCGTCCTCAGTACAAAGCAAGTTTGAAGCCAGCCTGAACTATATGAGACTTCTAAGTCTAAACAAATAAACAAAAACAATAAATGAATGAGAAGCCAATAATGAGATACCTAAGGCTATAAAAGCCCAGCCACATTCCAACACAAAACTCAGTCAGAAGACATGACCCGTCTCTTCTCCTTTGTAATTCTGTACCAGGGTAACTCTAGGCTTCAGCTTGCATCACATGGGCTGCACCTAACCAGTCATACCTGCTAGACCATGTGCAGAGGAGCACTGCAGAGGAAGAGAACCACACAGGCTCTAGACACGGAGGACAGGCTCTAAGTGATCATCTCCCTGGGAAAGAACTAACTCCAGCACTCAAACAATATAAGCTCATCCCTGGGCCTCAAGTTCAAGAGCAATGGCCCCATGCAAGTCTGACCTGTCCCTGCCTGACAAAAAGCCAGAAGTTCTTCGTTTTTCCCCTCGTCTAAACTTCTAAGAGGTAGAGAGAGAAAAAGAGGGGCAGGATGAAGCTGTACTGACAAGTCAGGAGCACCTGCTGGGAGGTCCAGTTTCTGCCACTTACCAAACTGTGAGTATGTGGGACCCTCATTTCATCCCACTGGGTCCCAATTCCCCTACTTTTAATATGAAAATATGAGTCCAAAAAGGTCAAATGAATATTAGATGTAGAGAACTTAGGGTATGATTCATAAAAAACAATGAATTATTAAGCAGCTATTATTATAAAAGAAAGAAAACAACTCACCTTGGGAGGGTTGTCAACTTCAGCTCTGCCTCTTAAACCAACCAGTTACCCAGCAGGCAGACTTCCCTTGGCTTTTTGCTTCCATCAATTACCCATTTAACCATTCTCACTTCAGGAAACTAAGTCAACTCAACAGGGGCTGTTGGTATTTCTCCCCATGCATTTGTTCCTTGGCCATAAAGGAGGGCTGTAGATTCTGGGAAGCAGGGGGTGGGAGGCCATGCCAGGCACCCAGAGGGGCTGCCATCAAATGCTGCTGTTGCTAAATCATGGTGACAAGAAACCCTGCTCAGCTCCAGAAGGAACTTTTGGGGCCAGGAGGCCATCTGCTACAGATCTCTTTCCAAACCCAAGCAATCTGGTGAACGAGGGTGCCTGGCCCAAAGCAAGACGTTCTATCCAGCCAATGGGAGGCCCAGAGACTCCAGTTGATTGCTTCTGTGGATTTGGGTCCTAGCTCTCCCAGCATTTCTCTTTGACTGAAAACAAGCTTCTGCTAAAATAAAAGCACAGCCAATGCCCAAGAGGAAGAAGACCACATGAACACAACTCCTACAGAAAGGAGCTGTGCCCACCTCTCAACCCCTAGCCAGCTGCTCTAGAATGGAGACATGACTCTGAGCCCAACCCTACACTAGTCTGCACAGAACAGGCAAAAGCTTCCTGGTTCCTGTTCAGCAAAATCTAACTTCCGAGAGAGCGAGAGCAGGAGAAAAGCAAAGAAGACAATTGTAGTCACTTGCACATGGAACTATGTGTGATCAGAGGCAGAATGGAAGAACTTTACCTGCATCCAGGAAGAAACATGAGACGCACAACACTTAGACAGATGGTGTACAATAATAAAGCCATACCTACTTGTTATGTTCAATATCATCCAAAGACTCCTGATGCAGGCTTGGTCCCCAGTTTCAGAAAAAACTGAGAACTGATTAAATAATGAGAGCGCTGGCTACATCAGTGGATTAACCCACTGATGAGATAGGCTATTGGAAGGCCGTATCTGGTTGGAGGAAGTAGGGAACTGGGGTTGCCACTGAGGACTGTACCTTGCCCTTGATCCCCTTCCTTTTGTGGTTTATCTGCTTTCCTGGCTGCCAGGAGGCAAGCATCTTTCCTCTGTGATATTTCTAATTCACCACAGGTCTAGTAACAATGGAGATAGAAGATGATGTGTTGGTACATTTGAAGCCATGAGACAAAATAAACCTCTCCTTTAAGCTGTTTCTCTCAAGTGTTTTGTCATACTGAAAAAGGTAACTGACACCTTAGGGGGAGTGGCCTTAAAGAGTGGACAAATGAATGTCAGCCCACTTACTGCTTCCAGAGTGTCAGTACTATAAAAATGAGCATGCCACACAGAGGAAGGTAACAGGATATCCCTAGTTCATCAGTGAAACATTCCCAGTGGCATATACTCTGTCTTCTCATAATGCCCCCGCCAAGGAGTTAAAGACCATACCTATAGATGAACCATAGCACCCATGACTACTAAGGAAGCGTGTCTCAGCCCTGACTGCACTATACAGGCTTGTTATAGCAACTGCAGGATGATAATTAGATGTCAGGGCCATTTAAACAACTGCTGAATCTCGGCATTTTCTAGAAGAACAAAGATGCAGCCAGCAGAAAATAAAGAGTAGTGCATGCCCCAAGCCTTCAGAGGCTGCTCAGGCTATTTAGCCATCAGAGCAAATACATGCTCTCCTGGGGCAGTGGATTCCCAAATCTGAATTCAATGGCAGAAAATGCAGTCACAGATAGAACTTGGTAGATTAGAGGCGAGTGGGCTCTGCCATACTCATGTGGGGAGGCAGCTTGCAGCCACCTGTTCTGTCAGCATGGGGAAGGGAACACATCCAAGAAAGGATGATTTCATTATAGTTAAGTTCAAGGCCATCTGAAGGAGGACAGTGCCTTTGACCCACCGTACTCCACAGCTGAGAACAACACCAGAGCATGACACACAATCAATATTAACATCGCCACTGGGAAGGGGTACCAGAGTTGAAATGGTGGATTCA
Organism: Nannospalax galili; assembly: GCF_000622305.1. NCBI lineage: Eukaryota > Metazoa > Chordata > Mammalia > Rodentia > Spalacidae > Nannospalax > Nannospalax galili. The sequence continues at coordinate 2,329,486 of NW_008332583.1, forward strand.
CTAGGTACATGTGGAGATGGAGGACTCTAACAGAGAATTTTTTCAGCTAGAAAAATAGAATAAATCTGTTACGGATTTTTGGAGAACCAGGAGACATTCAAGCAAGGCCTTGCGTGCAGCTCTGTGACTGGAAGTACTGTTATTATTACCTCTCTACCATTATTGTTACAGTGGTTTGATGTGCATTGGTAGAGCTGAAAATAACACTCCAATCTGCCTGGTACTTACTTCTATAAAACCCAAAGGCGTTTGTCTCCTGGCCATATACACAAAACTCCTCCCTAGTATGTCCTGGGACAAAAGCACCACAGTCCCCACTAATCAGTAAGAACGACCTTCCATTTCCAGACACCAGATGTAGCCAATTGCTTGAACATTTAGCACTGGAGGAAGCAAACATAAAATGGTCTCAGAGCGGGTAAGCGAAAAGATGCCTGAATACACCTGTGAGAGGCATGCTGACCCAGAGGGCGGTCAAGACACCGAAAGCTTTTGCAGAACTGTTCAGATAGAAATGCAGAGAGGAACAGTGTGGCACAATCTAGCAGGAATGAGAAGACAGGCCTTCACAACATGAGGCAATGCATCCTGCGATCCTTTCTTCTTCCCAATGTGGGCCCAAATCTTTGTCTCCTCTCAACTTCCAGAACAGAGATTTTGAACATGCCTGGGGTAGCTGACTGCATCAGGTGGCTAGTGTACTAGGTTTAAAGATGGTAGAGGTAGTCAGATAAACTGCAGTGACAAGGTGAAAAATTAAGAGGTGAAACAAATTTAGTTCACCAAGCAAAGGTGACCTCGGTAGTTGATTAAAGCAAGTGACAAGCAAATGTCTCTGGCTCCCTAATCCCCCTAGGATTTGCCTTAATTCTCCTAGAACCCTTAACATGCAGAAAATAGCTACTGTGCTAGTGAGTATAATTAGCATGCTGGGGAACTAACCCAGCTATTGGGGAACAAGGATGGGAATAATGTTTTAGTCTACCACTGTTGCTATAACAAAGTACCTCAGGCTGCATGCATTATTTATAAAGAAAAGTGGTCTTTTTGGATGACAGTTATAAACACAACTGCCAAACACAAGAGGCCCCTCTTGTTCTTTCATAAAATTTTCTCTCCAAAAAGTAACTGGGAACCACACAAACTGTATTAATCTCTTCTGAAGACAAGACTGTAAGTGAGCTACTTAATTTCCACTAAGCCCTAACTCTTAAAGGTGCCAGTACCCGAGCAGGGGCACATGGAGGGCCAAGTTTCCAACAGGAGTCCTTAAAGACACACTTGAGCCATATCAAAATCATAGCAACTGCCCACTGATCATCTATCTCATAGACAGATCGACATCTCTGGAGATGGATGCCTTTAGACAAATGCTCCACACTCCTGTGGACCCCTAGAACCCCATTGTCAGCTTGGGTACTAAAAGACGAAGGGGTCAAATACTAGACTAGACTTCACTTCTGCAACAGGAAGAATCCTCCCACTCCAGGATATGTCTATTGAATTATCTATGAGCAGCAGTGTGAAGGGAAGCTCTTGTAGGGATTGCTTCCTTGTCACACTAATCACAAGAGGAAGTGAAGTATGGGAGACTCAGAGGCCCAGTGACTTCCCCAAGTTCTGAGTGTAGTGTGGGGTGAGATCCAGGATTGAGACCCAGAGCTGTAACTTGTTTAGAATGCCTACCACATTGACTATATCAGATAATGATGAAGTCTTTCTAGATCATTCCATCACCCTTCTGACATGTATGGCTCTCTTCCAGTGAAGAAAGGAAAGCTTAGAGAAGAGGCTAGTAGGCAAAGCTGGCATTTCCATTCACCAGTTTAAATGGTTTGTTCAGAATTCTATGACGGAGGTAAAGTCTAACTCCCTCAAGGCTCTTGAAGAGTTTCAGGAGCAAAGCCCTACTAGGAACCAAGAGTCGAGCAGCCCCAGGTAATATGTGGACTCCTAAGTCACAAAAGTAAAAGATGGGTATACTACCTCGTATAACAAATACTCAAGATGGGAACGAGGGAATGAAGGCCACCTCTGCCCAGATCTTGACATTGAGAAACAATGCCGCTCAGAAAGGGCCAAGAATTGAGTCAATGCCACAGGAGCCAGCAGCTAAATACACACTACCACAACTTTGTTCCCCAAATTTACACAACTACATTTCCTCTAGCTTGTTTGACCCCCATCCATCCACACATTAATATGGAAGTATCCAAACATCAAGAATTTTATAGAAAACATCCACATAGACACCACCCAGATGTTTCATTAACACTGTCAAGGATCATATAGAGAGTCCTGAAAGAGGAATGGAAAGGTCTGGTGGATGCTATGAGAGCTATCCAAGTGCAAAGACCTGAGTTTCTTCCAAAATCCAGGTAAGGTATCTCAGGCTTTAATCCCAGTGCTAGCAGGTGGAGGGTGGGAGGAGATGGAAGATTAAGAGGGGGTCACTGGCAAGCCAGTCTAGGTGGAGAAGTGATTGAAGAAGACAACCAACATCAACCTCTGGATTCCACACATACACCCTCATGGATGGTCATACCCACAAGGAGGGGGAGAGAAGGAAGGGAAGGGGGAAGGAGGGAGGGGAAAAAGAGTGACTGAGGCATACTAGGCCTTCCTTGCAGAAGGGAAGCACCCTGTGCTTGCCCCTAGAATATACCTAGTGACATGTTCAACCAGCTCCTGCACTTAGCGGGCAGCTGCTGTGTCTGTACACGGGATTCTGGGCATTTGTACCATGTAAGTGACTCCGCTTCAGAAAAGGGGGAAGGCCTTATATTTCTCCTCACTGAGCACAGCCTGAAAAACTGGATGAGAACTAAAGGAACATCTAACAAAATCAAATCTAACCTTTTGCTTAAATGCTGTGCTCAGAGTCACATGCAAGGAAGGGACTTAATATGAAATGGGCAGACATCAGACAGAAACAAACACAACAGGAGGGTGGTCCCTAAAATCAACATTCACAAGCAGGAATAGGAAAGCAAGTCCAGGTTCCTGGTGGCAGCTGTACTCACCTACTGTTTAAAATACCTTGAGTATGGGAAATACCCAAATTCCCAGTAATGCTCTAATCTTAGCAGGGGTTCTTGAGCCAAAGTCCACAGAACTGTTCTTGGTACCTGGTATCAAAGAGGTCCAATACATTTATAAACAGAAGACACAACTTAAGAAGATAAGAACAGTGACCTGACTGCCTCTATCATCATTCTCCCTCAGAAGTTTCTCTTAATTTAATTTCACAACTCATATTGGATCAATGAAACAGCAGGGCACACGTACCATAGCCACATGGCAGAAAATTTAAACAGTCAATAAACCCATGGGCAGTAGCAGCCCTAACTGCCAGGCCATAGCAGTGACTGCTGAGGAATGTGCCTGGGCCACCAGGAGAACTCAAGGCCAAGGGAGTATGCCCACACAAGCCTCCATCCCCATCTCTGACTAATTAACACCATTCTAGGTCTCCCAGTCAGGCCTGTGAAAACCACTGTGACTGATCTGGGCTCACCTGGAGCTGAAAATTACTTTGCCAATAGCAGAGAATAATACTTTGCACATACACAACAACAAAGGCAAGCCTCTTGGTGGCCCTGCTTCATCTCCTTTTATGTGGAGCAGTTCTCCAAGGCTTTGAAGACAAAGGACTGGATTTTACTAACAGCCAACAGCACAACAGTAAAAGGAAAACAGGATTTCCTCACCCCAGGACCTGCTCTACAGTGGAACCTTTGATCAGTATCTTCGTGGGATTTTAACACCCCAATTTGACAAAGTCCTAGTGGGCAATGCTGTACCATTTTCCTCCCCCTCCCTCCCCCCATGGGGTGGGGGGACGCACTCAGAAGAAGTGCTGGAAAACAATACAGTAAGAATGCTGTCTTTATTGCCTGCATATGAGAGGCTCAATTCTTAAACCATTCTTTTTTAAAAACTTATTTATTTGCTAAGTGGGTTGGTGCATACCTTTAATCCCAGCACTCAGGAGGCAGAGGCAGGTGGATCTCTGTGAGACTGAGGCCAGCCTGGTCTTCACAGTGAGCTCAAATACAGCTGGGGGCTATAGGGAGACCCAGATTCAAAAAGGACAAAAAAAAATATATATATATTTTTTACAATTTAGCCAGGTGTGGTGGTGCACACCTTTAATCCCAGGTCAGAGGCAGGTGGATCTCTGTGAGTTTAAGGCCAGCTGAGGCTACAGGGAAGGCCCTGTCCAAAAAAAATTTTTTTTAATTTAATAAGTATGAGTGTTTTCACGTATATAAGTGCACCTCTCTTGTGTACTGTCCATAGAGGCGATAAACGAGGGCCTTGGATCCCTTGGAACTGAAGTTAGAGACAGTTGTTACCACCATGTGCTAGCAAATGAACCTGGGTTTTCTGTAAGAGCAGCCAGTGCCCTCAACTACTGAACATCACTCCAGTCCCCATAGAGCATCTTCTTCAAAATCACATTCCACGTTTTTAAAAATTGACAATAAAAGAAATAACAATTATTAACAATTATTGATATATTCAATATATCACTTGGATGGTTTTCATTAAACATTAAAAGGAAATATTCAAGTCCTAAAAAACCTACTTATGATATGATTCCCACAAATGTTTCTAAAATGACAAGAAGGCATCCATGAAAGAAAGATGAGTGGTCGCTAAATGTCAACAACAAGGATGGAAAGTCAGGAAGAAAGTGGGCAGCTATACAAGGGTCAGTTGCCTTTAATGCCCAAAGAATATGCAACAGTTTCTTCATCAACCAATAACTTACAGAAGCAAAGAAGAAATCTATTACATTTAAAACACTAGACCAACTGTAATCCATGTGGGGTATAGTGGGCAAGGAATGTGCTAAGATTAAGGGAACGGGTCTCCTTCCAAATGCAGCACCCTCACTAACCTAGTTTGCTTTCTATTGTGGTGATAAAACACTCTGAACAAGGGGGAGAGATGGCTCAGAGGTTAAAAGCATGGGCTGCTCTTGCAAAGGACCCCAGTTCAGTTCCCAGCACCCACATGGCGACTAACAACCATCTGAAACTCCAGTTCCAAGGGATCTGATGCCCTCTTCTGACCTCTGTGGGAAGTGCATGGCATGGGTACACTTAACATACATGAAGGCAATACACTTATACTCATAAAATGATAAATACAATGGTTTTTTAAAAAAAAAAAAAAAAAAAAAAAAAAACACTGAGAGAAGAAATGGTTTATTTCATCTTACACTTCCAAATGACAGTCCATCTTTCAGGGAAATGAGAGAGCAACCCAGGACCAGAAACTGGAGGCAGGAACTGAAACACTGACCAGGAAGAACGCTGTTTACTGGCTTGCTCCTCTGGCCTGTGTCCAGACTGCTTCCTTACACAACATAGGGTTAGGCCCTTGCACATCACTCAACAATCAAGAAAACCCCTCACAGACATGCCCACAGGTCAGTCTGATAAAGGAAGTTCCCCAACTGAGATTCTTCCTTCCCAGATGTGTCAAGTTGATAAAATGACCATGACACTCAAGAACTGTTAGTTACAAGGCCTAGCTTGAGGCAGAATGTTTCACTTGAAATTCATCCTCTTCTCTTTCAATATCATTAGGAAAATGACTAAGCAATTACCTATGATTTTAGAATTTGATATAGAAACTGGAATCACTCAGTATTTTTCATAGCTGACTAAATTATAAATAAAATTCTAGATCAAAACAGACTGGTATAAGACAAAAAAGTTTTTATAAAAGAATGATAAAGTCCTGATAGCTACACAACTATTTACTGAGCACCTACTATGCTGCTCTACAGGTTTTTCACTAAGTGCTGGAAATACAGAATGACCATGAGACTGTGTCTGGTACGCAGTGGATATGTATCAAATGGTCAATGGAATTCTCAATAATAAAGAACTCAAAAATCTTTAAATATTTAAAAACATTAACATTGATATGGATTTTAAAAACAGCATGATTTTAGCCGGGCGTGGTGGCGCATGCCTTTAATCCCAGCACTCGGGAGGCAGAGGCAGGCGGATTTTTTGGAGTTCCAGGCCAGACTGGTCTACATAGTGAGTTTTAGGACAGCTGGGGCCACAAGAAAAACCTGTCTCAAAAAGACCAAAAAAAAAAAAAAAAAAAAAAAAAAAACAAACAAACAAAAAAAAAACAGCATGATTTTGAAAAGGAATATACTCATCCCTTTTGAGTGCCTCAGAGGTTACTTAGTTGACTTCTGAGCAAGTCAGAGATACTGGGAAAAAAATAAAAATACTCTAAGACATTTTTGTATACCATCTCGTAATTCTTTTATCATGCCCTGCATAGTTAGGAGGAAAAGAAACATTTATTTTTAAATTTATGAGTAGACAGTTTATTAAAACAAATTTGTAATAAACTAGTTTATCATGCTAGATATAAGCACTGAAGTTACAATATTTAAATCTCAATTTATAGTCTTCCCCAAATACACACAAAGGCATCATAACTAAAAGTTTAAAAGACTTTACTACGAAAGGAGGCAGTTAGCTGCCATAATCCCAGCTCTCCCCAACTGGCAGCTTATGACCTGTTTTCTGAAGAAGTCATATATTACAGTAGCATGCTTCTTAATAAGTACTAACAGACAGCAAATATTCACCTGCTTGTTCAAACAAATACATGCACCTACAATTGAAAGAAATGTAGAAAAAAAAGTTTTCTGTATAGCACTGAGAAAATAATTGACTTGTCCAGGTTCACTTGGTTTAATCCCCTGATTATATGCATTCCCATCATAAACATGGTGTTCCTTACAGGTTTGTTTTGTAAACAAAATGGCAAAATTGTCCTCTTTTTTTTTAAGAACAAAATTGGCTTTAGGAGCAACATGAAGCAGAAGATCCCTTTAAGAAAAATAAGATAAAGAGAATTGGTAATAATATTCATAAAAGGAATGGGAACACATCTGCTCACAAAATTCTCCTCTCTAGCCACTGAACTGGGCTTCTGGTAAGAGTGTGCCACCTATTGTTACAACAGGAGCTCCTCTATCTGTGGTTTTCCTGCTCCAAGCTACAGGGAAGAAAAGCCAGCTACTGTTTCCCCAAGAGCAAGGAGTGTTCATAACTTCCTTCACTATGTCCTGTGGATGTACCACCTGACATATAAATGGGCCACAGAGAAAAATAATCTCTTAAAATATTTGCTACAATCCTCTGAAAACAAGGATACATTCAAACAAGTGATTCTCAGACTAGGACAATTTTGCTCACAGGGGGATTTGGAAATATCTTATGGAAATTTCTAGTTGCCAAAGTTGGGAAGGCTAAAGTAGAGGATGGAGATGCTTTAAGATTCCAGTGGGTTGGGGATGGAGAGATGGCTCAGTGGGTAAGAGCACTGGTTGCTCTTGGAGAGGACCCGGGTTCAATTCCCAGCACCCACATGGTGACTAACAAGTATCTGTAACTCCAGTTCCAGGGGATCTGACCTCTGTGGGCATGGGACAACATGGGTGCACTTATATACATGCAGGCAATATACTCATAAACATTAAAAAAAAAAAAAAGATCCCAGTGGGTAGAGGCCAGGGATGGTGCAATACAGGTCAGCTACCCTACAACAGATTTATCTAGCTCCAGTGTCCATCATAGTGGCTTATAGCTCAGTTCAACCAGACTCATGCTGTTTCTCCTAAATGAGAAAGAATATCATGTTTGATTGTAGAGTAAAACAAGCCAGTTTCAAAAAGTCAACATTCGATAGCAATATAGTGGCAAAAGTGGATAAATAATGGGAACTGCATTAATGTTCCCAACATTGGTATAAAGACACACTACTTCAACACAACAGAAGTTAAAGCAAAAACTGGCCAGGGTACGACCCACACCAAATGCATGGGCCTTCACCAGACTTTGTGTGGGCCCCTAGGCTGACTCCTAAAATCCCTAAAATAATTCTCTGCCCACATTCAAGAATCAACTGTAAATACACTGTGCTGGGGCTGAGGCAACCCTAGGCACATGTACCAGCCCTGTTCCCAGCCTTGGAACAACTCCATCACTAATCAAAGTCTAGGGACTCATTTCTCATCGTGTTCGAGGCAACCACTACCAGTGAATGAGGTTTGTTAAGGGAGATACTATATACCTGGCAGCCAGGATGGGTCATGGATTCAACAGAGAAAAGTTCAAGTCATGCCTTGGTCACTTTATGAATGTGAGCTCGACGCTCAAAACATTCTAGAACTGCTTCCTTCAGATACGCAGCATTCACTGACAGATCTTCAAAGGATCTTCTAATCCTAACTCAAAGAAGACATTGCATTCCGAGATCTCTAGAGGTAACAAGGCTTGTTTTTTAACTATGGGTTGGGGAGGGTATGTACACAAGAATGCAGGTTATGGAGAGGCCAGAGGCATCAGATTCCTAGACACAGGTACTGCGAACTGAACTTGGGTCCTGTGTAAGAGCAGTCTGTTCTTAAATGCTGAGCCATCTCTCTAGCCTGTAATAAAGATTTTATACCTCAGCTGTAGAGCTGTTAAATTAAACGCATGAAGCTATTTGGAGTAAGTAAAAAAGAAAGATTAGACACATGCAAGAGCACAAGTGTGGTGTGGACCCTGACCAGGAAAAGAGACGGCAAAGCAGGGTGGGGGGCGGTGGGGGTTCTTAGGTCCAAAAACAAGGAATGGCATGCAGAAAAACAAAGCACTAGAATTAGGCTTGGATGGAATTAACTTGGAAGATGTGAGTTTGAGTGACAGCCTGACAAAGTACTTCTGTGACTTAAGGTAAATGATTTACTCTGTGAGGTTCAGGGCCCTCACATACAGAAGGGACTGATTCCGCCTGTCCGGTTTACAACATGGGTATTTCTCTAGATTAATTGCTAAACTGTCAATGGGCATCAGAAGTAGCACGACTGAGTAATTTATGGGTTCTGCACACAACTAACTCTCACAGAGCTATGGCGTAACAGAGTTAGAGCTCTCTGTAAGAGGACCTGGGTACAAGTTCAGAAAACAGAGGCACAAAAAGTGACAGAGGGGCGGGTGCTTAATCCCATAGTAACAAACAACCAGAAAGTGAACCAAATCCTTACACATGCAACAAGAAAACAGTTGGGGGGGTGGGGGCAGCCATTCAAAAGAGTCTGACCAAGGTGGGGGGCATGCACTAAGAAGGATGGCATTGAGGTTGAGGGGAAAGACTGAGGTGTTGTGCTGGGATTCCTTTTAGCTTGTTCTTACAGTATAGCTAAAAGACAACCCTTACCATGAAATAAAACCTACTTTATAAAGGGGCTGGAGATAGAGCTCAGCGGTTAAGGGCACTAGCTGCTCTTGCAGAGGACCCAGGTTCGGTTCCTAGCACCCACATGGCAGCTAACAACTGTCCATAACTCCAGTTCCAAGGAATCAGAGGGCTTCTTCTGGCCTCTGTGGGCAACACATGTACTTAGTACACTTAAATACATGCAAACAAAATACTCATATACCTAAAAAGCTTTTAAATGCCTTGTAAGTTCTCTATTTTAGCCAGGTATGGTGGGGCATGCCTGTAAACCCAGCATTGAGGAGCAGAGGGAGGAGGACCACAAGGCCAGCCTAGGATATACAGCAAGACCCTCTCTCAAAACACCAAAAAAGGTCAGAAGAGGGTGTTGAATTCCCTGGAACTGAAGTTACCGCCGGCTGTTAGCTAGCATGTGGGTGCTGGGAACAGAACCTGGGTCCTCCAAACGAGCAGTCAGTGCACTTAACCACTGAGCCACCTCTCCAGCTCCATTTCTAACATTTTTAAGTGTTATTGAAATGTGCACTTTCAAGGGGTGAATTTTGTTACTTGTGTTTTACAATTTAAGACAATTTTTGGTCTTAGCATGCTAGATCAGTAAAAGAGACAGAGATTATTAGCAACTCTATGTGTCAAAACACACCATGACTACAGAATCGAGAAAGCAAGAGCAGAAGAGGACGGTGGGAAGGAAGAGCTGTGAAGCCAAACTGTGCCAGGAGCCACGATAAAAGGGAAATCTCCGCTTCCTCAACACCTCCATACCTAGTAGCTGCAACCCTTCTCGCCCTCCGAACTTCACTGGCCTAATTTCCCTGTCACCCATCCACCCCCAGACATTCTGGAGGTGAGCGTTAAAACAGCAGAAGTCTTTCCGTGTCAGGAGACTTGAGGGCAGGAGGCCTACTCCACAATCAAACCCAGAGCTCTAGAAGCCTTAGTGCTCTCCTAAGAGGAAGAAAGTAAGAAAATATTAGAATTCCAGATGTGCAGTCCCTAAAAAATGCCTACCCCATCATATTTTCATGTGTGTAAGGAAGGCAGTATAGGACGAAAACGTCTACTTGAATGTGAACTTTCAAAAGCTATTCTGCATAATTCCTGAAACTGAGTTTTGAGGTTTGACATGGGAGGCCAAAATATTGAAAGTAAAATTTTATAAGAATTCAAGGGACCATATTTCTAGAATACAGGTTGAAGAACCACAGGATTTGGGCAAGAATCCTGCTGTGCTGGGGGGAGGGGACACTAGAGCATCTTCATACCCCAAGAGCAGAGAGGGATTAATTACCAAACACCAAAGGTGTGAGATGGGAAGAGAGAACTACAGAATCCAGGAAGCTGAGGGAACTGCTTGACAAAATTATTAACTTCCTCAGGGAAAGAGGAGGGAGATGAGGTAGCACAAGAGTCCCAGGTGTGAAAACCACATTCCTTCCAGCTTTGACCCCTTAAGTGTTCCTATCTGAAGGCCAGTAGCCACAATCCCAGAGTTGGTGGCCACTTCGGGGACCTGGGCAGGAGGATGGGGCTCAAGACAGTTTGGCTTGTCAAACACAAGAAATGTATGGTAACTGTGCTCACTTTCAAATCTGGCACATGTAGGGAAAGATTAAATCACAGCCACCTCCAAAAAAGCTCCCTACCCTTGTAAAGCAGCATTCCCCCAGGTTGATTTAAAAAAATGCAGGAGCTGGAGAGATGGCTCAGTGGTTAAGAGCACTGGATGTTCTTGCTGAGGACCCAGGTTCGATTCCCAGCACCCACATGGCGGCTAACAACTGTCCATAGCTTCAGTTCCAGAGAATCTGCACCCGTCTTCTCATCTCTGTGGGCACTGCATGACATGGGTGCACTTACATGCACATAAGCAATACGCTCATACACATAAAATAAAAATAATAAACAATATTTTAAAATGTGATGCAGTCAGCAAAAAGTGAGGGAAAACGAATCCTAAACCAAATGGAATTTTGAACTAAAATTTCAGCAACAGAATGCTCAGATAGAGCCACATCTTCCTTGGAAAACCAGAAACACAATGACCTCTCTATTGCTGTTTAATTATCCACATTAACTCCCTCCACACACTTCGGACTGTCAGAACAGGTGGGTTTCCAAATGGCAACACCATGACCGGACTCTTGTAAACCCGAGGTGAGTGTTACACTTTCAGACTGCCCTCCTGAGAGAATATGATCCTTTTGTGTCTGGGCCACTAGCACAGTTCTCCGTATATGAAAAGTGAGACTATTGCACACACATTACAGTGCACTGGTAACTTACTAGGGTAAGTTAAAAAAAAGTGTGCGTGCGTGTGTGTGTGTGTGTGTGTGTGTGTGTGTTAATGTATATTCAGTAAGCAAGAACTTTTAAGGAGAAAAAAATCTCAACTGTTTCAAAGTGGAATAAATAGGGAGAAAACTAAATACTGGGGGCTGAGAAACCAGACTTATTCTTTTCCTTGTGTTCTAATATTAAGATATATTCCCAGACCAATCATAATTTTTGCTACATTTTCTGTCTCCTGTGACTTTAAAGTGAATGTGCATACACTGTGTATATATGAGTATAGTCCTGCAAATTACAGGGTTCACATCCTCTCACCGGAACACCTTCCCTCTCTTGCTACTGAGTTCTACAATGAATGCTGACATCATTCCCAAACAGGCTTTTCTGGATAAAAGGGTCTCTAGCAGAGCCCAGGGTATGTTCCTCTGAGCACAGAAAGTTCAGTATGCAAAGAACTTGGATGTAGTACTTTGAAGGAAAGCAAAGAATTGTTTGTTGGACAAGCCTTGGCCACACATCCATCTCTAGTTCAATCATAGAGATGATAACACCCTACATGACCAGGCCTGGGCCACACATTCATTCCTGGAGTTGAAAGAGGTGAAACAGCTGGCTTCAGCCTTGTGGAGAGAAGGCAAGGAAGCTATTTCCTCCACAGGTAGCTTATGGAAGCCTTGTCTAGCACCCTGAATTAATTATCACATACTGAGAGACAAAATTCTCCAGAACACAACAAATCAAGAAACATCTGATTGTCTGACACAGTTCTTTTTGGTTAAGATTCAGGCAATGGAGGGGCTGTGGGATTTGAGCTCAAGGTCTATAACTCAGGGGCACATAAGGTAACAGCTGAGTCCACAGTCATCTAAGGCCTTCCTTGGACTGGAGGATCCATTTGCAAAGTGACTCACATTCCAGCAAAATGTCAATAGCATATTAGTTATATATTTGTTGTACTGCCAATAATCTCAGCATTTAGTGGCTTATAAACCACTGATGAAAGGCAGGCATAGCCAAGGGGCCTATAATCCCAGCATTTGGGAGGTGGAAGAAGGAGATGAGGTGTTCAAGGCGAGCCTGGGCTACGTGAAACCATTAGTATCTCAAAAATAAATAAATACACAAACCACTGATATTAATCACTTTCTGAAGGTCAGTAAATCACAATCACAAAACATTAGAAAATTACTTGGTTCTGTTGAAAGTGACTCTAACCTGAACATTAGATTTTTAATTTCTAATTTTGTGGTTTGATACTGAAGGCAAAGAGAAGAAACTCAATCTACAAGCCAAACTAAAAACCCTGTCGGAAGTTATCTCCTTTACGGTAAATAAGAAACAACTCCAACACAGTCTAATAACCCTAAGCCTCTGCAAGCAACCTATTTCTTCTTCCACAAAAGTAAGTAAGAATTAGTTGTGAAAACCAAATTTGGAAGTATTAGGGAGCTCCTATTGTTCAAGCAACCTCTGACCTCAGGGGGAAGCTTATTCACTGGCAGAGGATGCTGGGTATTTTCTGGCCTCTTGGCTTTTGCATTCCTACCCCTGTGAAAGCATGCAGATACTTTGAATTCATATTTCCCAGCTAGATCTCTTCTTGGTGAACCATCCATTCACACAGGGCACTCATCCTCAGCTACAGTAAGCCCACAGTACAAAAAATGTAAAACAGTGGGTCTTAGCTGGAGTTTCCAACGCTTTAAGGTTTCACTGGCCTCCTTCCCTAGCTTTCTCTAACAAAGCCCATCTTTGTGTCAGCTTAGTCAGAGAGTTAGTTTTGTATATTGTGCACTCCATCTTAGTACCGTATGAGAGATCTTCAAGGGCCAAGATGCTCAGCCACAGGTGTGCAGGAGAAAAGGAGGAAGGAATTGGGACCACTCTAAGAAACCAACTAAGCAGACACATAAATGACAGGTGCCATAGACTCTAAGAGGCCTGCTTTCAGGTGCCCCTGGGTGCTGCCTCTTTCCAGATATGACACCAGAATGCAAAACTGAGGCCCGCCTTTCATACAAATGCATGATCCCCCCCCCCAAAAAAAAAACTTCTAAGACTTGCTTAAAGGTAGTGCTCTCCTTTCTTCAGTGTTTAGGGCAATTTTAGATACAGCTCCCATATACAGCGGCACACATACTCACCAAGGCAGATGTCAGGCCATTGAAAGATAATCTTAAATAACCAGCAAGAAAGTAAATCAATCACCACAGAATAGCCACACCAAGAATGTACATCACAGCAGTTTAAAACATAAATAAAGACAGCCTAAGGGAGACAACATATGTCAAAAGTTCGGCCAAGTCCACTTTCTAATGTGTATGGTTTACACGTGCACATATAATTGTATGTACTATCTACATTTTGAAACAACAGAACAATGTTGATAAATATGTCACCAAGGGGACACATGTACACACAAATGCAAACACGCATTCTACAAATAAACGAAGTTAAGGCTTTCAGTTAGGAAGGCCTGAGATTTGGAGACAAGCGAGAGAATAAGCTAGGCTGAAATATTTTAACTTTTTACCAAAATACACATAGCTTATAACAACTAAAATCTAATCAAGGGGGCCAGAAAGAAAGCTCAGTTGGTGAAGTGTCTGGAGTACCAGCATGTCCTCAATTAGGACACCAGGCATCTACATAAAAAAGGTAGGTGAGGTGGCACACATTTATTATCTGGTACTAGGGAACCAGGGATGGGTGGGTTTCTGGAGCTCACTGGTCAAGCATCTTAACCAAATCTCTGAGCTCTAGGTTCAGTGAGATACCCTGTCTTCAAAAAGAAGGTAGAGAGTGATCAAGGACATCACATGTCTATGTGATGTCAATCGCCAGCTTCAACACATGTGTGAATGCACACTCACACAAATACTTGCAAATACATGCAAATGGGCATATACCACACACATACTTAGGTAGATTGATGGACACACAGACAGAAAGATATGGATAGACTGAAGAAATATCATACCCTAAAAATTTCAAGTCTACTTTAGAGAACTCAATTTTGAGAACTTGGCAGAAATAGACTTAAAATAAAAGCTTGAAGGTTCCAGAAGGGTCACTCCAGGCTTGTAGTTTAAGGTTAACTAAGCGCCCCAGTGCTTCTAGGCCTACCAGGAATGGACCTAGGTCTTACTCTATAAACAGTTCGGCTTTTCTACCATGGGGAAGAAAAGACAAATTTGCTGTCTGGGAGCAGTTACCCTGTGATGCTCCACACTCTTCCCTAACAACATCCTTCCTTGCATGAAGCTCGTATTCTCTCCAACAGCACAAGGCAGAATTGGGGCTCAGGGAGCCACACGGTGAACTGCTCTCATCCCTCATACTGTATGCCCTGTTTTATTTCCATCTTGTTTTCCTGGGAGAGCGCTCCAAAAGCTTCAATCACACAACGTTCTCTCTCCCCATATATTTGCATTACACTTCTAGTTTACCAAACAAACCCTCTAAACTTACAAAAACTCCCCTTGCTACAGGTTGCAATAACTTGTCCAGATTTAAAAAAGGCATAAAATAAGCCAGGAACCTGAAGGCACTAACTTAACTCTGGCCAAGGCTTCTGAGGAATGTTATCTATTTTCATCCTGTGAGAATTTAGGAGAAACTGTGGTTTCCTGTTGCAGGGTGTTGTCCAAAAACGACTCCACAGAAGTCTGCAAAAATAATCCTTGGCGTTTTGTTTCAGGAGGAAGACTTGGAACATTTCCCACTGAGAAAGGAAATGGCCTGTTCTGACTGCAAAGCAACCAGGGCACGCCAAAGACTACAAGAACAGACATAATTCTGGTTTAACTATTGCTTAATGCAACTGTTCCACAAGTGAGCGGTGGAGGCATGCAGTGGTGTGAGGAAGGCTTCTTTCTGTTCTCATGATGTAGAGCCCGTTGGGAGAGGGAATGAAATATTTGCTCCTCCATCTACAAGATGGAAATAACTGAATCATCAGCGTCTTCGTAAGATTCATTATATTGTCAACATAAAACACAGCTCGTTTCAAAAAACACAGGACACAGTTTGCCCTCCAAACTGTGAGTCACTATGACCCAGGAACTAAGATTCAGGTTGTCATCACTAACATGTTTCAATGTAGAAACAGTTTCATATAGTTTTTTTTTTCATTGATTTTTATTTTATGTGTATGGGTATTTTGCCTTCATGTATATAAGTGTATCATGTGTGTACAATGCCCACAAAGGTCAGAAGCAGGAATCAGCTCTCCTTGCACTGGTATTGAGTAGTTGTTAGCTGCCATGTTTTTTTTTTTTTTTTTTTATAATAAAAGAATAAAAGAAAGTCATAAGTCAACGCACTTATCAAATTGATTTGGTGGGAACATCAGATAGACAAGTTACAGCAAGATATAGAGATCTGTGCTAGAGATCTCAGATAGTATCTGATGACACTCTAAGCTTTTGGAATGCTAGAATCTAGTGGTCTATTAAGTTAATACATCTCAAAAAGTTTCACATTGTAGTTACAAGGAGGAAGATAGTGAATGGTTGTTAAGGTACCCAAAGATAGTCCAAGACAATTTGGCTTCAGGATCTATAACATTCTAACTCTTCACTATCACCGAGTTCTAACCAGTCAACCTTGCACAATATTCTGGGAAACCTTAGTTAACAGTAAGGATTAAAATGAATCTCCAATCCCCCGCAAGCAGACTGTGGTGGCGCAAGCCTTTAGTCCCAGCACTTGGGAGGCAGAGGTAGGTGGATTTCTGTGAGTTCTACATAGTGAGTTCCAAGCCAGCTGGGCTAGAGGGAGACCCTGTCTCAAAGAGACAAAAAGAAAAAAAAAGAATTCCCCCCGCTTTTAGAGGAACATAGTAGGGACATAATAGCATTATTTACAGAAAAAGCACATATAAATATTTGATTTGCAGATGCCTGCTTTTGCTCTTAAATATTAAGACAACTATGAAACAATCAGAGACACACAGTACACTGAGCTACTTAGAGAAGAGGAGTTATTTACGTTCCATGTTCATTATGGGAATGACTTCAACCAAAGGTCTAACGAATAAAAATAGTCTGAAATAACACTTCAACCATGAAAAGACATAATGCGTTTTCCAGATCATGAGCTGCCATGAAAGGCATATTAAAACAGATTCAACTGTACCCTACTTTCAACAGAACAGCCTTCACTTGAAATGGCAACAAGTTGGGACTCACTGAAGGCAAAGTTTGCCAACACAGTCATCTCAAGTCAAAAGCGAGGAGCTACCAGGACAGGTGTGCCAACAGCTTTATCTTGACCAAGAACAGAGTCAGCCTCATGACCAGGGTACCATCTCATGAAAAGTGAGCAGAACCAGCAGGGAGACAGGACTACAGCACTGTTAGAGGTCACAACGGCCACCCCAAGGCCAAAGGCCAATCCTCATAGTGGAGGAGGGAAACATTTTTCACCTGTACTCTAAGCCTAGGAGGCTTTTCACTGCCAGCTCCTCATCATGATCCACTTTGGAGACAGGGTCTCAGCCCTCCATGCTCTAGTCAAAGGCAAAGATGTGGGCCACTGTGCCACAGCATGAGCGCAGCAAACCTAAAACGGATCTGTAACCCACACACAGCCAAGCAGCCCTCAGACTGGCAAAGCCAACCTGCATCTACCTTGGCAGAAGTGAGGCAGCTTTGCAAATACTTCATGGAGTGTAACGACGACAGGGATACAGAGCAGGGCTCTATATATAGCAACAATTATGTAAGAGTTGAAGTGTGGACTACAAAGGTGCTGCATCCAGCATGGGGTGCAGCCAGGCTTGGTTGCATCTCTACCTCCCCCGACATGGGAAGTCCCTGTGAACCTGTGAATATGGGGCTACAGTGTCCAGCCCAGTTTTAAGGCAGAGATTTTTTCTTTTAAATCATTTTTGTGCTTGGCTCTGGATTTCAGGACAAAGACTATTCTTCATATAGCCCATTCATGGCCCCCGCTTCTATTCTTTATAAAAAGCTTGAGCTTTTCAGGGTTATAAGCAGCCTGGAATCTCCAAGAATATCATCCACCCCAGTTTGTGGAAAGCTAGTCATGTTGAGGATCTTGCCTCTCCAAGACACTAGCTGCTGAGCAGGCAACGCATGACCAAGAGGGGCTGTGGCCATGGGAGTTGTGGGGCTGCTGTGGCAGAGTGACAAGAAGCAGGCAGGTCACACACAGGCGTGCTCAGCCTCTAAATTCAGAAGACCAGAAGTCCAAGGTCAAGTTCTCAGGAAGGTTGGCTCCTTCCAGGTCAGGAAGAAGAGTGTGCTTTGTGCCACTCTCCAAGCTTGTGAAGGAGTCTCCCTTTCCTTCACTGATACATACAAGATGCTGATCTGCACCCTCAAGTGCACATGGGCTTCTCTCTGATGGCTTGTCTCTGTCCAAACTTTCCCCAGTTACACTGGGTTGGGAGCTCACGATCCAGAATGACTGCATCTTAGCTCACTACATCTTCAATGGTCCCAATTCCAAATAAGATTCCTTTCTAAGTTACTGGGGATGGAGGTTAGGATTTAAGCAGATGTATGGGGAAAGGACAATATTGTACGCCCAAACTTACTTCATTTCATTTGAACTTCGTCAGCTAACTGCACTCTTCTTTCATAGCTCTCTCCCTTTCCCCTCCACCCCCCAAGGTCATGCTATATGGGCATGGTGGCAAGCTCTGTGCTAGTCATTCCAGCACTCAGGAAGCTAAAGCAGGAAGATCCCAGGTTCAAGGAAAGCCTGGGCTGCATAGGGAGTTTCAGACCACCCTGGACTAAGTAACAAAGCTCTGTCTTAAAATAAAAAATAAAATAATGTGACCAGTGCTACTAGGTACACAAGCTCAGGAAATCCAAAGCTCAGGGAAGGTCAGTGTTTACAATTCATTCAAGATCAAAAAGTCTCTAATCAACGGGCATAGTGTCAAGAAAGAATTCCAAAGGAGCCTTTTCTAACACCAGAACCTATGGCTGAGATGCTCCCACAGCTGTGTCCTCTGCAACCTGTGAAACTGTCTTGGGACACGCACCAGCCACATGCATGAGCAGGCTTCCAGCTGTGGCTTGTGAGGAGACAATTCATCACTCAGATATTAATTGCTATTGTAGGGATTAATTACTCGCTATTGTAGCTTTGAGTCTTAACAATGTAACAATAATTATCTCTTAAACATTATCTGTATAAGTAATAAAATAAAGCAATTCAAATTTTCAGAGCCTTTATCTGGGGTTAAACAATGTAGTGAGTGCTTTACACAGATCTTCAATTCTCACAATTATCGTGTGTGTTACACATACAATTTTTTTTTGCTGTGACTAAACACCTGAGGAACTCGTTAGAGGAGGAAACGTTTATTTTGGCTCACTGATTCAGAGGTTTCTTTCCACAGTTCACTGACTTTACTGTTCTAGCCTGAAGCAAGGTGGACTATTACCATGACAGGGGAGTTTGACAGCAAACAAGAGAGGGAGGGTGGGAGGGAGGGAGAGAGAGGGAGAGGGAGAGAGAGGGAGAGAGAGGGAGAGAGACCACTTTTGTCCTGCTGATGAGGAAATAAGGGGAGGCCAAGGACAAGGCCCAGTGTTCAGGAGCAGGTCCCTGTGGTTCACTTCCTCCAACTAGGCCATGCCTTCAAGTTTCAAGCGCCTTTCAATTTCTTCAAATTATGAATCAATGAATCCATCCATTAAGCAAGTTAGTGACTTCATGATTTTAAAAAATCCAGTTCTCAATAGCACCACCATCTGGAAATCAGCCATCAACACATGAGTCTTTGTAATAGCCTATACTCAAGCAATAACAACATCTGAAGCTTCCAAGACTAAGCTGTTTGCTCCCAGGCCCAGAAAAAATGAATATCCCATGTAATGAAGACCTGAGCACACGTGGGCCATGACTGCAAACCTCTCTCCTCCCAGGGCCTCACTGGCACTTAATTTTATACAACTTCATAATTCTAGCACTTATGTACCAATAAGATCCACGGGAAATACATTACATGGCCTAAAATATATCATAGCCTCTTCGGGGATTCACACTGGGAAGAGTCTACCCTGTGTCACACTGACAACCAAAGCAGCTTGCTTTTCACATCTCTCACAATACACGCCCTTACATGGAGTGTATCCCTGGAAGACGTTTCTGGTAGGAGAGGTTTAGCTCAAGTAATGGCTTTGCACAAAAGTTTAAGGATGAATCATGCAATTTTAAAAACACCATCATGGGTTTTCAAGGGAGAAACTGAAATGTTATTTCAAGTCCCCAGATAATAAGATCAATAGACAACTTCCCAGTGGAGACATTTGCCTTTGAGTGCCGAAAGAAACAGTGGCTGCTGTTTGCCTCGAGAGGCCACCCCACAGTTTAATCGTCCTCACTGTGAGGTGATTTGTCCTTATCTGTAGTCTAAAATTCTTTCCATGAAATTTCAACATGGCAAGCACTAGCTGCTCTCTCGAATAATCCCTCGGTTTTTGGCACCCACCAAGTCTTGAGAGGTGAATTGTGCATTCACAGGGATTCTGCCTCCGAGCTGCCAGGTGCCTTTTAAATCACTAATACTTTGAAAACACAAAGGAAGAGTATAAAACAATCTTGGTGTGAGAGATGGGCTTAAGCTGCTGGGGAAAGGATGACAAAGAAAAAAGAATGGCTAAATGAATGAATCCATTTCCCTTTATTCATAAATGACTGTGCAGTGGATACTGAGGCCCTGCGCTCCAAGCGCTGTAAGAAGATTAGAAACAACAAATAACCAGACACAGGCCTGTGCTTGTATATGCAGTTGAAAACCAATTCTAGCCATTACTTCATGGGGATAGTCACAAACCATCTACCAAGGTTCTAAGCTTTTAAATTTATTTCATCAAACAGTCTAAAAAATATGATTACCAGATTAGTAAATAAAATACAGATGACAATTTGAATTTCAGATAAAGAGAAACTAATGTTTAGTCTTAAGGATACCAATTTTTTCTTTTGTTTAAATAAAATTTTAAAAACTGCATGTATGTGTGTGTCTGAACATGAGAGTACAGGGGTCCTGAGTGCTGAGCCATCTCTCTACCATCTCCCCACTCTTTATTTTTTCGAGACAGAGTCTCATGTATCACAGGCTGGCCTGGAGTTCCTACCACAGACAACAGATGATCTTGAATTTCTGATTTTTCCTGCCTTCACATTCCACATGATAGACAAGTGCAATCACACCCAGTTTAAGGGTCTGCTGGAGATCCAACCCAATGTTTCATTCATGTAGACAACCACTCTGGTGACTGAGCTACATGGTTTCCTACTACTTTTTTTTTTTAAAAAAAACTCCCAGCCCTCCCATAAATACTGAATGGGATATATCAATACAAACAATTAGATGTCTCTTACCCAAAGTTCAAATATAAATAAAATCCTATTTTTTACCTGGTAAACCAATGTCATTTAGTCATAATATTAGGCTACAAAACAAGTATGTAACACAAAATTTTGAACTGATTTCAGCAAAGGTGTTCAAGTGTGTAATGAGAACCTGGGCCAGCACACAACCCCTTAGCACCCATGAACAGAACCCCAGGGGTCATGTAACACAGCAACCTGAAGGAATGACTAACAAATGGAAGCTTTAAATAAAGTGTTCTTTGTGGGATTGCAATTTCTGGTTTTATTTGATAAATACACTTACAGGAATCAATGCACTGTTGAACAGGGCAGGAGATCAATAAGGCTGTCTTTGAGTATGTTATCACACCCTACACCATCTTTAATCCAAACAGTCAAGGTTAGCAGCCTGCTGCTCTAAACACCTATCAAATCCATGTGTATCCATCACACAACAGCAGGAACGTTTCCTGTTGCTTCTAGAGGGAATGTTACATATGTACATACCTAAAAGGTGCTGCATGTACTGCAACACACACACACACACACACACACACCAGTCTGCGAACAACAATCTTTAAATTCTCTTCATCACTAAAAATATTCTCAGGGAAAGAAAGACGGTAATGATACATGTCCCTTGTATTCTAGGTCTATCAAGGAAAGATTCTAAGGTTCAAATTAGATCAACCCCAGTTATATTATGTACAGGATGCATTTAAATTCTGCTATAACGGAGACTTACAACATGACACAAAAATGTTTCCTGTTCTTCTTTCGGACACATATAGAGTGACCTCCACAAATTTGCTTCATGCTGGGCAAGTACAGACAAAGCAAACCTCTTCAAGCCAGTGGAATCTAGTAGATGCAATTGCACTTCTTTTAGGTGTAACCCATAAAATGCTCCCAGCCAAACTGGAACCCAGAGTCACAATACAAAAGATGACTGGGTCATCACTGAATGACAATGTGGAGCAGAGTCTACTGACCTATATAACTTTGAAAAAGAAAGAAACAAACTTATTCTGGTGAACCACTGAGATCCGAAAACTCTTAAAACCATCAGAGCTATTAATATATGTCCAAAACCCTGCAAGTCAAGTGGAAATCCAAATTATATTTCATAAAATGAAGAGCATCTCTCTTACAACTCTGTCACTCTGGCCTGATTTATATTACATCACACGACCTAGAAAATGTCTCTTCTTTTCAGTTTCATATTGATTCATCCTACAAAGAAAATCCAGTTGTGCTGAATATGGAAATTTAAACTTCCATAAGCCACATGCTCACTAATTTTGCAAATGGCAGTTAATAAGTTCATATGGACCAGGAACCAACACAAAGAATTTGAAAACACAGACAGGTATGTGTTTGAATTATGAAAAACAGAATACTCTAAAGTTACTATTTAAAGCAATGAGGTACACATAGATAGATAAAATATACAGAGGGCTTAGAAACAGAGCCACATATACATGAAAAAGGAGAGAGAGAAATGACTATGAGGTAAAGCTTACCCCCAGGGAGTGTTTCAAAACAACTCAGAGTAAGGAAAATTAATAGAAAAGTTTTGGTGAAGAAGTAGCATTTTAGCTGACTGGGCTATGTCAGGTATTTTAATAACTTTGGCGGTTCCCCGATTCTTTAGTCCTTCCACAATCCAAGAGGGGATCCCTGGAGCAATGTTCTTCCCTATTTTATTACAATGCCCCAAATATTCACCCTATCAGCAACATTCCATTGGCCAGAAAAGGTTTTCCTTTATAATACTGAAACCTAACGTCAAATCTTCCTCAAACAGAGCCAAAGGGACTGCAAAGTTTGCTGATGTCAACAAAGGGGTATCTGACATGCTCAGAACAAACAAACAAACAAACATACCTTTGATGACAGTGGGATGCTTCTTTTAAAAAAAACGTTCTCCAAGTTACCAGTTTCATGCACTTAAAATAGAATAAAACTTGGGGCTGGAGAGACGGCTCAGCAGTTACGGGCACTAGTTGCTCTTGCAGAGGACCCAGGATCAAATCCCAGCACCCACATGGCAGCTAACAACTGTCCGTAACTCCAAGTCCAGGGGCTCTGATGCCCTCTTCTGACCTGTACAGGCACTACACAACACTTACATACATGCAGGTGATACACTCATACACATGAAATATAAATAAATAAAATAGATAAATAACAGATTGAAGCTCAGATGAAGTACAATACTGTCGTCTATGTTCTTATTCTCAATAGCTTGGGGAATATGTATTTTATGATTGCTAGAAGGAATACCTTCCCAAGTTCCCCTTTCAGTGATAGCTTCAAAAATCGAGGAAGGTAATTAAGGGATGTTGTGGTGTAAATATGAATGAGCCTCCACATGCTCACTTGTTTGAATACTGCATCCCCAGTTTGTAGAGCTGTTTGAGACAGTTATGGAACTGTTAGGAAGTGGAAGAACTACCTCACTAGGGTCTTGCTGTGAGTGTTTATAGACTGGCTCCACTTCCTGTTTCCTCTTTGCCTGACTACTGACGCAATGAAACGGGTTTCCAACAACAATGGACTCTACCCCAGTGAAACAGTAAGCCAAAGTAAGCCCCTCCCCCTTAAGCTGCTTTCATCAGAAAAGAAACTAATGTAAGGGATAATCTATGCAAAGTAAATGTACTTAAGAACGGAAAGGTGCTTCACAATAAAATAACTACATAAAAAAAAATCAAAATCAAGATAAAGAACAGCTCTATTGCTCCTCCCTTGCCTGTTCCCTCCTGTTATGAAAATGTAGGCAATTTCTTCCTTATCTGATTCCTGAGGACAGGAAACCCTGCTCCTGATTTTGAACACTACAGTTTTTATCTTCTGTAAAAATTTAGATAAATGAAATCCTACAGTAATCATCTTTTATGTCTAACTTATTTCAGTCAAGATGTTCTGAGATTCACCCATGTTTCATGCATGTGTACTGTGACCAAGTTGGAGTTCCCTGTGCAGATGTACCACAAATTATCCATTACGTCACAAACATTTCAGTTGTCTACAGTTTTTGAAAAATTATGAACACTACTGTATAAGAATTTTGTGGACTAAATGGTTTACATCAATGTGATTTATAATAAGACTTTATATCAGATAGCTTAAAAGGCCAACTCTTTTGTGTGTTTCAAATTTCTTTTGGCCCATCTAGGTCAATGTAGAACCAGGCGCCCAATTTCAGACTAAACAAGTATGATCTTCTAATAGGATTGGTACATTGATTTCTAATTCCAATTTTAAGCGATTGCAATTTGTGAGTTCCCATTCCATTCTTTTTTCAATCTAGAGCCTTTGCCTCCCAAGGAATTACTCATTTAAACAAGGATCTTAAGCCACCAGGCTAGCAGGTACCAAGAAAAAGTCTGAGCATCCCAGGAGGCTGTGCTATCCATTGGCTTTTGCCTGGTTAGGAACTCATGCTCTGTGTGTAGGTCTGTAAGACATAACTGACACGCAACTGAGCCCCAAAGGCTCTGCATTTCTCTGGCATTCTCTGCTTTCTATATGATAATAACAACTCCTAAGCCAATCTCACACTTGAAGGCAGTGAGGTTTGTGAATCTTGCAGGAAGTTGAAATGCATTTCCAACTACACCAAGCTCCCATCCTTGTGCAGACATAGGTCAGTGATCCTTGTATGGATGGATCCATTTCTATGCACTACTATATCTGCTTCTATTTACTGTCTACCTGCACCTGAGCAATTTTACCACATAGCATCATCTTCCTATTCTTGCTTGGCTATTTCACTTAGTAAACTGCCAGTGAATGGAAGCACAGGATCATTCTTTTGTGGCCTTACTTCAAAAGCATGAAAATGTGTCTTGTGGGCAGCAAGATGGACAGATGTGGGCATGGAGAAAGGCTGAGTTTAATCACACCTTGTTGAACCCGACAGTGAAAAGGAGTCCGTGAAAAGGTTTAAAGTGTCCACCTTGTACTCGTGCTTAGTTAATGCCCTATTAGTCTGTGTAATGACTTTATACCTACTGGACAAAGGTCCCCCCTTTTCTTTTAAAAGAAAGAAAACCTTACAAAACTAAAATCACTATAAAGAAAGCAATAGGTTCTTAATTTCTTTCCCTAGAGAATGTACTAGAAGTCAATCTCAATCTTCACTTTAACTCGTGTCTTTTCAACAACCATCTGACTTACAAGACAAATACAAAGGTTTGACTCTCCTCACTGTAACAAATCCTTAAGCTTGATTTTTGGGAGGGGGGTTGTTTTTGCTTGAACTTCTGAGTATTCACAAGGGAGGGGAAAAGTTTTGCCTCTGGCCTCTACTAAAACCACATAGTGTGTTATGTTTGTTTCTAGACCAGTTTTTCTTTCCCCAATGTAAACTCCAACAGAGTGTATCTAAAAATACTCAAAGACCTGTTAGTAAATAAGAAATGTATTTATAGAGCTCAAATTGGCATGACCAGAGCAAAGAGTTCCACAATAGTCGCTTTGCCATGGTCTGCAATAAAACCAAAATGATTTTCACCATACTTGTCAATTTCTTATTGAATTGTTTCGGGTCACACATGAAAACTTCATATTTTTTGATTGTTTGTTTCCCTAGAACAATAAGATACATTTGCCCAAATCGTAATTTAATATGAGTTACTTAATCCTTAGATTATAATAGACTTACAAACCCTTACTATTTGACATCTAGAAAATAGAAGAATATAGACCAAAATGGTTCCTAGATACTCAGACACAAACTTAGGGATGAATTAAGAGTAAACTAGCTGGGTGTGGTGGCAAATGCCTTTAATTTCAGCACTCCAAAGGCAGAGGGAACTGGATCTCTGATCTCCATAGTGAGTTCCAGGCCAGGTGGGGCTACAGGCAGGGAGATCTTGTCTAAAAACAAATGAAACAAAGTTAATTATATTTATGCAAAAATAAAAAGTAATCAAAATGATCAAAGCAAAACTGTATCAATTACAACATCATTACATAAAGTAATATGATTCCAGGACTGCAAGTGGCTAGACCTTAATACTATAAGAAAATGCTTATGATATAATATCAAGGGGAAAATGCAGGCACACATCTAAATATATATGTGCATATAAACTGTAAGTATATTCATAAATATATGTGTGCTATATTCCTTAAATTCTAAGACTCCATAAATTTTGAAACACACAGTCATTTTAATAGCAGATTTTTAGAGGAAAAAGAAATAGTGGATCATAAAATACATGTAACTCCAAGATGCATTAGGATTATAAAATAATAAAGCAAAAGTGAGGAGTGACAGTTTTCTGATAGAATGCTGTATGTGCGGGATAAGGAAACGAGTTGAGGGGAAGGTGGGAGGGGACTCTTACTAGAAGAACGTAAAATGGCAAAAGTAGTTCTTCTAATTAACTGATCTAAATTTCCCTTTGTTTTCTAATTTCTCTACACTGAGCTTGTGTTACTGCTATATCCTGCTAAACTTCAACAAAGATATTTAAAGTATTTCCCCTGCAAAGCAGGCAATATTATTATTCAACATTGTTATGATGAAGCAAATTCCTACGTTTTCAGTCCAAACCCTAACTGTTTTCAGGCTATCTGCCTCTCAGAACTGGTCCTTACCAGGAATCTCCTCTGGCAGCTGGAGAATATTTACCATTTTACTCTACTTTTAACTACCTTGTGGATTTGGGCTTCCAGGAGCAGCTGGACACCCTTTTTTTTTTTTTTTTTTTTTTTTTTCAGAAGGACCCCAAGGTGCTGGGCTGAGCCCGCAGTCCCAGCACCGCTGTAGAGAACAATATCATAGAAGATTCTTCCCTGTCTGTTGTTTTCTGTAAATCTAAACTGTCATTCATTCTTTAGAAGCCAATCTCAAATCTAACAGTAAATATTACTCGGATGTAATCAACTCAAATCTACTTAGATATACCGAACATATCAAATAACCTTTCCTGCCATCAATAAAAAGAATTTCCTCCAAAATCTCTTTTCTCTGTGATATTTCCTGTTTAAAAGCCCATAAATGAAAAGTTGTTATTATCTTAAAGGAAACATACCTTGTTGGTTTTAGATTTGCCGACTACGTTAACAATTCACTGGTATTAACAAATCAAAAATCCACAGACCTCTCTTCATCCATACTGAATTCATAAAGCTGATTTTGCAGACATTCTAATTAATATGTGCTAACTTTGCACTATTGTTCACTTAAAGACCAGCCCATTCAGCATGAAAAGCTTAGATTTTATATAGCTCCTTTTAAAATGCAAACTCTCAGAACGCTGGAAACAAAGGCACTAATAACATGCTATCAATTTTATTTACAGAAACACAAGACAAGGACTAATTCCAAATGACAGTTTTAGCAGCAGAAAGCAAATGAAGGGTAGAATGCTCTGGGACAACGTGAGAATATTCAATCTCTCACTTTTTGTCCAATCGCTTGTCATGTGACACTGTGGTGTTACTGAAATACAACTTGGTCAGCTATTCTTTGAAATTATTTCTAGTTGGTCTTTTCTTGAAAAGCAGACATCAAGCCTCCCTGGTTGAAATCATTTTAATTATCATGTGAGCCAGATAAGTATACTGGAGGTCCAGACCAATGCTTATAGAAACAACTAAACATACTGACTTTATCATATCCAGAACGCTAAGGGATGCTCACAGTGAGTAGGTGGGTAAAATTGTAATTAAACCAAAAAAGGGTCTTTCAAATCTACATGAACACATGTAGATTTAGTGGCCTTAATCTATAGTCAAGCCCAACTTCCAGTGCTAATTATTTATATTTACTGTGTGTATATGAGTATGTGTGTGTGTGTGTATGCACATGTGGATGCCAGAGGACAACTTGCAGTACTCGATTCTTTCCTTCTACTAAACAGGTTTCAGGAATCAAACTCGGGTCATTAGGCCCTTTACCCACTGAGCCATCTCACGGGCCGTAGGATTACACATTTAATATAAGGCGTAATTCTTTAATTGATCCTAAGCAACCCAAAAGCATGAACGTCATAAGTTAGCTACTTCTTAGATACTCCATGCAAGACAATGATTCTGGTAAGTTCAGCATTTTCACAGAAGCATGTCTTCTTGGTCAAGGTGCCACCTACTCACCGTATCTGACCAGCTGTTGCAGGTCTGTGGTACTGCAAGTGAACCAGGGCCCACCCACACATACGCTCTTGCCCAGGCCCCAATATGATGTGTATCTGGCTTCTCAATTTAAAATGCTCAGCATCCTTTAAAGCACAGCATGAGCTGGAAAGACTGTAGACTGGAAAATGCACTTAATACATCAGCCTACCCAATAGAGTGGTTAACAGACTCTCAGGGGTTTACCTTCTGATCACCTATGGTGCCTGCCCTGCATCATGGGAGTTTATTATACTGCAAGTATCACTTACCTAGATGAAAAACCAAAACTGAAAGATTCAAAGTTGAATGTTTTAGCACTTTCCCATCAGGGTAAATTTAAAGATTCTTGAATCTGGGGCCTTCTGGGTTTGAAGACAGAGCTTTCACAGAAGTAATTAAAGTTATAGCAAGTCGTGAGGGTGTGGTCCTACTGGGAAAGGACAGATGATCCTTTAAGAGAAGGGAGACTAACGAGCAGGCGCCATGTGAGGACAGAGTCTGCAAGCTACACAGAAGGACATGGGGGGAACCCAACCGCCAATACCTCCTGAACACTGACACTGTCCATCTCTGCTGCTTAAACACTGTTTCTGGTATTTTGCTTTAGGTTCCCTGTGAGACCAATACACCTGGCTTTGATGCCATCACTTGCTTTGATGATCCAACAAATCCATCAATGAAAGCACCTTGGTGTTGAAAATATGGCACAAGCGTCCTCTTATCACATTCCTCCTCCCTTCCCATCACCACAGACACAGAGTCCAGTGTCAAACTGAGGAGGCTGCTTGATGCAGATGATGCCACTGACCAACCTGGTAATCCCTGCATACCCAGCACTCCACAACACTTCCCACGTGGAGGTACACTTTTACACATGGGTAACTGTCAAAGCTCCAGGTGTGAAGTTAAAGAGACCTGAATTCAAGTTTCTTCTATTTATTAATTGTGCCATTTTGAGCAATTTATGAATATTCACCGCAGTTCTAGCTGATGAACTATAAGGTACTAGCAATATATATCTGGTACCTTATTTTTTAATATTTTATTTATTACTTTTATTTTATGTGTATTTGTGTACTGCCTGCATGTAGGTCAGTGCACCCATGTCTTCCAATGTCCGTGGAGGTCAGAAGAGGCTGTTGGATCCCCCGGGACTGGAGTTACAGACAGTTATTAGTTGCCATGTGGGAGCAGGGATTCGAACCCAGGTCTTTTGCAAGAACAACCAGTGTTCTTAACCACTGAACCATCTCTCCAGCCCTTCTCTGATACCCTTAATGTCAAGCTAGATGTCTAAAAAGTCTGAAAGGCACTAAGCAACGTGTGCAGAAGGTACCAAGAACAGAAAGTAAATAGTAGATGGCATGTATTATCAGCAACATCCCTAAAAATGAACAGGCAGGGGATTCAAGTCCAGTGGTTCATTCTGGAATTAAAAGTACCATTTGTGTAGACCAATACCGGGTTCCAAAATGTTACAGCCTCAAAACATTTGTGTCAATTATTTCCAGGTATGTGTAATGAACTCAGAAAACAAGAAAGAAGTTGAACAGTTCCCATACCCAAGAGTAGACTGCGAGGCTTAGAAAGAGGACACAAGACAGAGAAGGTGGAGACCCTGCAGTGGTTCCCACACAGACCTAGGGCCCAAATCAGGATTAAGGCCAAAAAGCACTCACAGAGCCTAACTTTCAGGAAGGCATCCTTGTTTGCTTCCCTGTTGCTGTGATAACCACTGACCTAAAGCAACCTGGGGGGAGTAAAGGGCTTATGCCATCTTACACTTGCGTCACTCAATCCATCTTTGGGATAAGTCAGGCAGGATGTCAAGACTGGAACTCTGGAACTCAAGACAAGAACCTGGAAACAGGAACTGAAGTACAGACCATGGAGGAACACTGTCTATTGACTTGGTCACCTTTCTTATATAGCACAAGGCCACCTATGCAGGGATGACACTGCCACTGTGGGCTGGTCCCTCCCACATTAATGAACAATTAAGACAATGCCCTCACAGGCATGACCACAGGCCAATCTGAAGGGGAAATTACTCAGTTGAGGTTACCTCTTCCCAGGTGTCTCTAGTTTATATCAACTTGACAAAAACTAGCCAGGAAAGCTGAGTAAGTTATTTTTACACAAACACTCCAAAGAATCGTGTTGAAAAGACAGGTTGGAAAACCATGGATATAGATTTAAGGTTTCCCACTAAGCTGGACTGTCAAGGGCATGGATAGTTAGTTATCAGTGACATGACATGAAAAAGGGAAAAAGTGGGTTTTACGGAAAGTATGGAAGTGCCTGGAGCACTAAGGGGGCAGGAAGCTGGGGCCATGACCTAAATCCTTTCCTTCCACTGAAGTCAAGTCAGCAAGGACACAGGGCAAGCAGTATGTCGCTAATGAGACACTTGGAAGACACATTTGACAACCTAATTCTGAAAATAATATAAATCAGAAGTGACATTTTTGATGCTCAATCTTGGGTGTATTTGGATCTTGTTTCTAAATTTATTTAAAGATGGATGACACAGTAAAGGATTATAAATATGAAGCAAATCTAAAAAAAATAATAATTAAGTCTACTAAAGTAAGCCTTTATTGGGTGGTCTGACAATCTGGATGAAATAAAATCCAACTGTCGACATGGTGAACCCTGGACTGTCAATATGGCCGCTTGAAAAACTTTCAAGATGAAAAGCCAAAATTAGTACCTCACATCCGAACCAGATTTTTAAATAAATTAAGTCAAGAAAGTTCTGTACTGTAGATTGCCTCACCCCCCAAAAAAGACTCAGAGAAAAATAATCTTCACACAAAAAGGAAACTTTATGAACATACTTGACAAGAGAAATATTCCAGATGATTCAAAGACCGATTTTTATTTACCAAGCCACAATCTAACAACTGTAACTGCAGGGTATTTTTTTGAAGGAATAACTCAGGGGGAGCAACATGTCAACAAAAGACAATATGGTAAATAATTTCCTTTTAAGGCAAATGTCTTGTTGGGTAAAAACATAAAACACAAAATAAAGTAGGAAAAAGCTACTTGTGGTGTTTACTTGCCAAGAAAAGTACATTCCTTAGTACTAAAGCAGATATATATTTATTAATCATATTAAATTACTGTGCTATGACTAATTTAAACAGTAATATAGCTGAGAAATAAAGAGAACTCATAACCTTGTAGATAAGAATATCTAACATTTAGACAGAGTTCTCCTTTCGAATACAAACTTTCCTAGAAAACAATTCAACAGGGGCTATGGATGTAGTTCAGTTCGTACAATGCTTATGTAGCACGTATGAGCTCTGAGTTTGATCCCCACAGCTACATAAAGTGAACATGGTGGCATATGCCTTTAATCCCAGCACTCGGGAGGAGGCAGCAGGAGATCAGAAGGTCAAGGTCATCCTCCATTACACAGTTAAGTTTCAGGTCAGCCTGAGATGCAAGGGACCCAGCGACACCCCCCAGTAATGCAGAAGAGACGGTAGTGGGAGAAGGGAATAAGAGGTGGATGTAGGAAAGCAAGCACGCTGTGCAGTCCTTGCAGGGACTATGAGTTAGGTCTGCCACAAATGTTGTCTTGGGCATGAAATGCAAATTTCCCAAATAAGCTTGGTTCAACTAGTAAAAGGTGTCGAGATTCCTTCTCCAAGGTTTTAAAGTAGATCGGCTGTATCAAAAATAGGCCTAAGTAGTTTCTGATACAAGTTCAAAATGATCTGCAGAATGGAAGGTATTAACATACATATGAATCCTGTAGAATATATCAAATCTATTTAAAAGATTTCAATCGTGAGATTCTACCTCTACCTCAGGCCAATTCTGCTCCACTTACCCAATAAAAAGTGGGTGAAGAGTAAAAACATAGCTCAGCTCAGTGTTTTCCCTGAATGCAATAGGGTTTCCCTGGGTTCAATCCTCAGAACTGCAAAAATAAATATAAATAAGTAAGGCTTGTCTCCGGTAGTTAGTGGATAAGGCATTTTAGGGAAATTATTCTGAGTCTCAGTCTTCTTACTTGACAAATATAAATAATGTCCATCCTATACGACCACAGACTTTGACAGGTAAAATAAGATGACTGAAGGCAGTATACCACAGGTGTCTACATGGTAGTTTCAAAGCCAGAAATCCTGGGGTTCAAGTCCAGGCTAGGCTGTTACCTACCAGCTGTGTGGCCCAAGGCCAAATGTTTAAACTCTCTATGACTCAAAATTCTCTCGGGAAGATAATAGCACCTATTTCCTTAGGTGGTAATGAAAATTAAATAAATTATACTAGTATGGGCAAAGAATTGAGAATTACTTGTCAAGTAATAATGTTAAGGGAGGGAGTTATTATTTTAGGCAGCAAATTCAATATTCCAAGCTCTATTTCCAAATCCAATAATTTTGCAAGTGGCGCTTCTATCACCATGTCAAAACCAAAGGCACAGCTGTGGGAAAAGATGCCCATTCCGGCAAAGGAGAAATGTGAGCTCATTTGCATGGAATTGCGCATGCAAAGCACCTCCTTCTTGTTGGCTGAACAACATGATTACTTGCATTTTGGCAGACATAATTTCTTGATTGACTCTTTCTGGGATATTTATAAGATACAAATGTATAAATATAATCCATTTAGACACATTCTAGAAATATTAAATTTTTTAAACATACTACCTAGAACAGCTATAACCAGTTAATATATGAGCTTTTCTAGTCTCTTTCAGGAAGTAATTAGCTTAGTCTTCTCATCTGAAGCAATTAGAAAATTCTTAGCTGCATTAGTATCTATCACAGATGTGCAGGTATGTACGGTTATGTTTAGCTATTTATATACACAATTTGAAGAAACAGTTCTTAGTTCTTATTCCAAGCTACTTTTTAAAATGGGAAAACATCTCAAAAATAACATTTCCCATACCTAGGAGACATGAAAAGCACCCCATCGGGTTTGGTAAGATTTTGTCTCTGTTTCAAGGGCCAATTGCATTTTCCCAACTTACTCATTCCTAAAATTCTCAAAGTATCACCACAGAGGAACAACGGTAACTGGAGGAACTGGAGCAGCATGCTAAGTAGGTAACAGATGGGCGCCATTCACAACACAAGAGTCCACTGAACAGCGTCCGCAGTGCATTTTCATTTCCGTTTGCACTGAGCATCAAGTGAGACACGGTTATAAACAGGGGTCACTGGAAATTAAAAATTGAACAAAAGGTTCTTTCTGTTTGTAGTATATTTATGATATGCACAAATTATCCTGCTGATTTCATGCAAGTAATGTCACTTAAAATTGCTCATTCTTTTATCCCCAATAGCCCTCTTCCATCAGGTACCCTAAATGAATATCATGTTCTTTCACAAAAGTTATGAGACAGATGTTTAAACACATTAATATTTTTTAGTGAAAAAGTTCACACGGCCAACTAGGAACATCCTTAGTTAAATGCAAAGTTGATGTCTGTTTAGAAATAAAAGAGATACACACATGGCCTTAGGTCAGTGAGATGAAGTTCCAAGATGAAGGACAAGGAATATACTTTGCAGCTAAATGCCCATCATGTTCCAGATGGAGCAAAAACTTGAATGCCTCAGACTATGAAAGTCACAGCTTCAAGTGTATAAACAGAATGGATGTTTGGATGTTTGAATGGATGGGCGGCTGTGAGGTTGTAGAGCAGCTGGATGGATGGATTTTGGGAGTGTGAGTGGATATATGGATGTGTGGATGGATGAATGGATGAAAGTGAGTGTTGAAGGTTGGATGGATGGATCTATGGGATGTTGAGTAAGTGGGTGGATGGGTGGATGGATATGGAAGAGTGAGTGGGTAGATGGGTATAAATGGAGTGAATAGGTAGATGGATGGATGGATTTTTTCCCCCTGGGTGTTCATAGTTGAAATACAACCATACCACTAAATTAAACATTATGAGCCTGAAAAATGGTAACATTACTTATTGTAAGATGGTAAGAAGGTTCACACCGCTCAATTCCAAAGCACAATAGTCTCAATATTCACAGGGATGTTTCCAAAAATATGGCACTTCTGACTTGTTACCCAAGTTTTGAGAACTGGCAGCATTCCCAGAGCTGTGCCGATGACATCACAGCATTCAAGAGCTGGCTTCTCAAAGCAGCTTAAATGAATAAGCCTGACCAGCACCGGAGGCAAATCTAACTTTTAAGGACAACTACCGTGAGTGACAGGATGCTGTCCTCACACAGCAGTACCGAAGTCATCAGAAGCAAACATTTACACTCTGCTTCTCTGTAAGAGACGCACCACGGACCCTCGTGCCATTATTAAAATGAAGGGAATGAAATGATCTTTTTTTAGCAGCATGCAAAACCAAGAGCACAGAACTGACAGCAAGGAAGGCAACTGCCTCCCCAAGTTCAGGACCGGGGTGTACCAGCTAAATTCAATCACTGAGTGAGTTTCTGAACTGCATGCCGTTTACAGCTTTAAAAAAAGATAAACAATGGGACTGGGGAATTGTTCAGTCAGTAAAGTGTTTGCCATGCAAATATGAAGATCTGAGTTTGGATCCCCAGGGTCCAAGCAAAAAGCCGGGTGTGGTGAGGAGGCAAAGGCAGGAGGACTCCTGAGCAGCTTGATCACGTAATCTTGTTGAATCTGCAAGGTCCAGATTCAATGAGGAAGCATGACTCAAAAAATAAGGTGAAAAGAAATTAAAGAAAATACCTGACATCAATCTCTGGGGGAACCCGTTCCATACAACAGCAACACAGGGACAAAATTCTAAAAGAACCATCAGTGTTGGAAACAGACTGTTCATACAGAGAGAGATAAAAAAACTTCTAAGCAAGAAGGGAGGGGCAACACTTGCCTTTGGAGTAGTTAACCCCCAAGTGCTTTCTTTTGGCCTGATCCTTTCAGGATTTCCCGGGTGGCCTCCTTTTAGGCAGTGATTGGGCTAAGTGAAGCATGATAAATGGCCCCCAGCCTGCACCCGCTGTCAGCAGAGGCCCATTTGGCCCTGGCTGTGGAAACAGAAAGGTCATTCATTACCCAATGTGAACAAACAGAGTGCATGTTTGTGATAAATAACGGCCATTATTGAGCTACAGTGCTCTCTGGGAATTCCCCAACACTTCTTGACATTAATGTACTATTTGTGGAGGGCTCAGTGAGGTACTCTGAATACTATTTAGTGCTTCATGTTTTATGTGGGACACCGCGAGACATTTACTTGTCTTTTGTTGGGATGCAAAAGTCTCCACAAATACTGAATACCTCCTTTCACATCACACGCTAAGTGCTGAAGACGCATGTCTGGACACAAGGTGAACAGAGGAGAACAAAGCCCATGCTAAACACAGGGGAGACAGTCCACTATGGGCTTTGACCTCATCTAAGCAAAGGTTCAGTCATACAGCTAACTATCTTATACTTCGGGCCAAATAAACAGATCTCTCAGGGAAATGGGAATCTGAGTGCCTCTTTACACATAATCCTTCCCACTGTGCCTTCACACGAACTGCTGTCACTGCAGACAAGACTTGTCACCCTATCCTTGGGAGTTCTTCAGACAGCCAATTCCTACTGGCTCAAACCCAATACCATCCTATCTAAAGCTGTTCCAAAACATCCAACCCCAGCCATGAGCAGTCCTTCCCAGAGAACCCCCTAAAGAGGCTACAAAAAGCACCTATTGGTGCAGGGCAAGTCTCTGTTCCAAGTCCACATGACCCTGGCCACATTATTCATTGTTAACCATGTGCCAGAGCTATGCAAACACAAGGGTAAAGTCATGTATAGAAAAGGTTTCACCTACCATGCTCTAGTCTACTGGTACCCTCTGATGGAACAGAGCAGATTTAGGACTTCCCTGTTTCTACATTATCACATACTAGTGCCCACACACGGCACATGATGATTGTGAACGCATATTACTATGTGAAAGGATGGTCAGATGTATACA
Organism: Nannospalax galili; assembly: GCF_000622305.1. NCBI lineage: Eukaryota > Metazoa > Chordata > Mammalia > Rodentia > Spalacidae > Nannospalax > Nannospalax galili. The sequence continues at coordinate 2,365,493 of NW_008332583.1, forward strand.
TGGATATCAAATAGCTCTCATACATTCACGCAGGTCTGAACGCATATGGAAAAGTCCATCCTGAATTTTAAACATTTAAAATGAGAGTAGCAATTTTCTGTCCATAGGAAAGCTTGGAAAACAGAAACCACGTGCTGAGTTCAAGTATCACAAGCAAAGCACATGGGTGAGTAAATGTGGCATTACACCAACATTACAATCATCTCAACAAAAATCCTGACCTTCACATTTCGTTTTGAAGAGTGGGCCTGAACGCAGAAGACATTCATCCCCTAGATCTCTCGTGGAACCTCATGTTTCAGGATCTGTGCTGATGGAACTGGCCCTGGAAACTTTTTCTTTGAAACTATGTCCTCACACCAGATCCCACCCATAATTTTATTCAAAATGGTTTGTCTACTTTCAATTGGGGAAGTACAACTTTGATGGTGTAACTGACCATCTTTTCATCTCTAGTTCTAGAGTATCTCATCCATCCAAAGTCACAAATCCTTCCCAAGCTTCACTGTGTGCAATGTAGGTGGTGCACTGACTCTCATCACTTTGATATGTTTATTCTCAAGCAAACCCACACCCATTCTTTATCTTTTTGGGTGGAGTACCAAATTGAGGTTACCAAGGAGACAAGATCAAGTGCCCAGGTCACAAGACTCAAGAGATCCTGTTTTGCTGGGGTTAACTAAAAGTCATTAGTCCAGATTATGTCTGTTTTATAAAAGTCATTCCTACAAGTAAAAACACATACTTACAACAAAAATGTAGCAATGACTCAGTACTACAGAAAAATATTTTTTAAAATGCTATATTGAAACACAAGTCCATATAATTGAGTTGATTTGAGATTTAGTGAAGGAAATTATTAGGGAAAATCTATTTTATTATTTAAAAAAGCACCTAACCTTTCCAGCATGAAAATCTATCTTTGTAGGTAGTATATATGAAATAATGTGCAGTTTATGACCTCTATCATAAATGTTTTGAGCTCCTATATAGTGAGAATGCATGAACTGTATTGCCAAATAATTTTTTATGAATCACATAAGGTCTTTACATCACTCAACTAGCTATCTATAAGGTTCAGGCCAAGAGTCATGACCTATGTCTCAGAATAGAAGACTCACGTATTTTATGTATTCTCCTGCCAAATGAAGATTGGTTGTTATGGAAATGGACAAAGGGGGAAAAATGAAGCCCAATTAGGAACGAGATAAACAAAGGGGAATTGGAGACAAAAAGCCCTCTATAAAACTATAATTGATAAAAATTAAACCTGGAAAGTCTTATTTTGATCTAATATTTCTCAGGGTAAAAAAGATTATTTCACAAAAACAGTCCTGCAAATCAGAAACTTTAAGCACGGTAAATTTTCCTATTCACTGTCATGTTCTGACATGTGTGAGATGTCCCACACAGAACCACGTGTTGAACTCTTGGTACCTAACTGACAATGCTATTTTGGGAGGTGGTAGAAACTTTAGGAGGTAAGACCTAGCTAAGTGGGTCACTTCCCATGGCCACTTCCTGTGCCTCTGTTCTGTTTTCTATCCACTATGAGGTAGAAATCCTCTTGGCCACCATATGTAAAGTGACCATGGAATGAACAATCTGAAGTCATAAGCTGCAACACACCAATGTTTTCCAACTTACAGAGTTTCTATCAGGTATTTCTGGTTTTGTTTTTTTGTCACAGAAATGAAAAACGCAATTAATATACTTCAGTTCCACACCTAACATTTAGGAGAGGAAGTTCACACAGATATCCAGACGGGAGATTTCCCTTCATGTTTCTGTGACTGCAGCCAACAATAGAGCATGTACTCACTCTTAAGGCTTCCACCAAAAAGCAAACAACACACACTGCTGCTCATGAAATTAGTAACAAATGAAATCAAATCTCAGTCTTAATTCCCAACACAATCCAGTTGCCTGAGCAAGTTCAAGTGTCAGGCTCAATACAGAAGCAGGCAAAAAGTCAAAGGCTACCATGTGCCTGGAATCAATCAAAGATCTGAGAGTATTTCCCAGAACACAGTAACCACTACATAAATCACCTTCAGGATAGGTTAGGCATTGTCACCTTAAGACCAATTAAAAAACAAAATCAAAGACTTTTGTTTCATAAAATTTTATATTTAGGAAGCCTGTCTTACAGACTCTAACCCCGGAGAACCTACAGGAACAGAGGATGTAGTCATCTTTGGTCATGCACATGACTGGGTAATAAGCATCTTTGTATCGCCATCAAGAAAAGCAGACTGAACTCCAGGCTGCTCTGAGCACACACGTGAAATGTCAAGTCATTCTTACACTGTTAGCCAATCAGTAGTCAACAGAAGGAAAGAGGGGAAATGGTACAAGCGTTAAAGTTCTGGAAGATGCAGAAAACCGGTCTAGGGATAAGAGCAGTAAAAGTTCATAGCAGATACATGCTACATCCCCCATAGACAAAGAATATTTCACTGCTTCTACCCTAACCAAAAATGAGTTTAATTTCATTTATCTAGTTCATCTTTTCCAAACTACATAGTTATTAACAATCATGATAGCTAAGGATTTTTCAGTATGCACCATGCACACCATCATTTCTATGACATAAAATTGTTACTGCTCACTGAATTTATTAATAAAATCATGGAATTATAACCATAATGTAAGATCAAATTAAAAACTTATTCCAATTCTATGAAATTTATTTAACTATCATGTAATATTGTCTCCTGGTTCATACCTCAAATCTAGTAACTAATACCTACTTCTGTTTGAAAGAAAAAAACAAACTTCACAGCTATGTGCACAGAGTAAGTATGAAATGTCTGTACTCCGCTTTGGCCCTTGCTGTAGTTTCTGTGAATCACAATCATAAACAAACTCATCTTGGGGATGGCAAGTTCCTATTTGCATTTCCCTTTCATTATGTTCAGTAGGAACAGTGGAGCTGGATATATGGCTCAGAGGTTAGGAGCACTGGCTGCTCTTGCAGAGGACCTGGGTTCGATTTGCAGCACGCACATGGCTGTTAGCAGCTGTCCGTACCTTCAGTTCCAGGGCATCTGACGCCCTCTTCTGACCTCCACGGGTACTGCACGACATGGGTGCACCTACCTACATGCAAGCTATACATTCCTACACATAAAATAAAATCCAGGAGGAGGGCAAAAGTGTTCAGATACAGAAATGCACAGTGCTATCCAGTTCTGACCAATAACCTGGAAAGGTTTCTCCAGCTGGTCTACACCCAGGATGCCTACACTACTGCATCGTCATCATCAAAGTCCTGATCCCCACAAGACACTCAGCACAGACTCAAGGGGGTGAGGGCAAAAGCCCCTGCCTTCCTTCTACTCGAGCTTGCCCTTGTGGCCCTGTCCCTGTCTGGGCCAGATTCTGGGCCATACCTGGTAAAATCCCATCTCCCATAAGAAAGCTCTGGGCTATCAGCAAAGAAGCAAACAGCTAAGGAACTATTAGTTTACTCAGTCCGCAGTATTCTACAATGTGGAACAACTACATTCTACTAAAGGACACCACAGACACTTGAAAATCTTGACAGTGGGATCAGTTTGTAGCATGGCTTTCTCTGCTGCAAAGGGATGTAAATTGTAATTCCTCAGTTACCATTTACTGTGGTGTTGAAACAGGTCTCTCGCAAGGCATGGAACACGCAGAGTAAGCCAGGATGCTGGGCAGGGAGCCCTAGGAACCTGCTCATTTCCACCTCCACAGGGGTGAGAGGCACCCATTGCCACACTCAGCAACCCAGCTTTTTTTTACTTGGGCTCTAGGGAATAAAACTCAGGTCCTTATACTTGAAAGGTAAGCATTTTACCAACTAACCTATCTCCCCAACTTCTAGAAAATAATTTTACCTAACTCAATAGGAGGATCAGTTAAGTCTATGTGGTGAATCTTTTCAAGGTGTGCCAGATAGCTTCAGTTGTCAACTTGATACACCAGGAAAGAAGGAACCACAAATGAGAATTTCCTCTAATTGAACTGGCCTCTGGGTATGTCTATGAGGCATTTTCTTGATTATTGAGTCATGTGGGCAGACTCAGCCCACTGTGGGTGGTGCCAGCTTTGGGCAAGTGGTCTTAGTGTGTATAAGAAAGCAGTCTCACTTTCCCAATTCTTACTTTATTTATGACTCCATATATATTTTACCTCCTTGAAATATAGCTTTGTTTTTGTCTTTACCTTAATAGTCTACAAGATAAAATATGAATAACCATAATAATCTAAGATTTCTATCATATCTTCAAGGAAAACTGACCTAATTTAAAATGCAAAAAAATGGGGCTGGAGAGATGACTCATTGGTTAAGAACACTGGCTGTTCTTGCAGAAGACCCAGGTTTGAGTCCCAGCACCCACATGGTAGCTAACAACTGTCCATAACTCCAGTCCCAGGGGATTCAACAGCCTCTTCTGACCTCCGCAGGCACTGCATGACACAGGTGCACTCACCCACACATAGGCAATACATGCATACACATAAAATAAATAATTTTTTAAATGCAAAAAATTCATATACCACAAATACCTACCACAGTTAAGCCTGACCATCTCCTATGTACTGGGCAATACAATTTCACTAAGGAAAAAAAAAAAAAAAAAAAAAAACCCTTGTAGAACTGGTTCAGCTTCTACAGCTCCACCAATCTCTTAGGAAACAAAATACACATTGGATGCAAAGAAGATGGAAAGAAACAATGAACTGCCTTGAGAACTCCTAACAGGGACGTGCTCCCAAGGATGAGATGCTGACCCTAAACAACCACAGGGAATGGACACGCCCCTGCATTTTCCTTTCTCTGGGAAATAAACAGGGGCAGAGGGTATGTTCCCATATACTCTCAGCTAAAGACTCTATCCCCAGGGCTGTAGAGATGGCTCAGCGGTTAAGAGCACCAGCTGCAGACGACCAGGTTTCAAATCCCAGAGCCCACCTGGCTGCTAACAGTTATCCATAACCCCAGTTTCAGGGTATCTGACACCCTCTCTGGTCTCCGTGGGCACTGTGTGACACATGTACACTTACACACATGCAGACATAACATTCACACACATAACATAAAAATAATTTTAAAAGTTAAAAAAAGACTCCACCCCCCCAAAAAAATATTCCTTCCATGTATCTCCTTCTTAGGGGACCAGAAGATGACGCTGTTGCTCTATGCCTGGCCAGGAGAGAAAGGCATCTGTCTAAAAGGCCAAAGGTCACTATACCAAGAATCAACAATTATTTTAACATTCAGAATACCCTATTCCTGGCCATGTAAAAACAGATTCACATTGAAAAATTCCTCTAGCTTAAATTGGAAAGAAAATATCTGAGCTTTGGGGATTTTTCACAACTCTCAAGGATGCAGCTTCTTCAAATGTCTGATTTATTTTTCTTGTGCATTTGGATTTTTACCAAACATGAAGGATTCCTGTGAGGTCAGACAGAATTTTCCTTTCCTCTCTGTAGAAGGTCCTGTTCTACAGTCCTTACCAAGCCTGGCTATTGAGGGTTTCCATTGGTAAATCACTGAGTAGGAAGTTCAGTGACAGCATTAATGTGTTAAGTGTTGGTCCTTAATGGAAGATTTAAATCTAAAGTCAAGGAAAGGCAAGAAATTCTCTAAGCATCAAACTAATACTCCTAGGAAGCCAGAATTATTTTCAGGCTACTTTACCTTTTCAATTATAACACAAAACCTAATCCTTATTTCAAGTTTAGAAATGTAGGTAGAAAGAGAAAAGGTGAACAACAAAATTTTTTTAAGGCATAGAAGTCAAAGAAACAGTACTAAGGAGATAAGAATGAAGGTTTGGGAGGGGGTGCTATGCTCAGCAGGTAAAGGTGTTGGCCATGCACACCTGGAGACCCAAGTTCAATCCCCAGATCCAACTTCAAGGATGAAAGGAGAGAACTGACCCCCAAAAGTTGTCCTCCGACTCCCAAATGCTGAATGAGAGCACTCCTGTGCCTGTACATATTCGCACACATACACACACCCACACCCCCCCACACACACACTTTATAAAAATGAAATAAACTGTGGGTACTTAGGTAACTTACTAAACTTGTCTGGAAAACAGTTACCTGATCCCTGGTTGATGAAGAAGAAAGACAGAACTATAGTGTGTGTGTGTGTGTGTGTGTGTGTGTGTGTGTGTGTGTGTGTCCTTGTGCATACACACACATTCAATTACTAAAGAGATGATGTTCCTGATGGCCCCTGCCCAGTTCAAATTATGTAAATTATGTAATGTAGAGGCTCTGCATATGTCTCTGTAAAATGCAGGAAATAACTGTGGGTACCTCATAAAGACTGCGTGGGTGCAGTGACCTAACTGAGGAAGCTCTGCACACATTTCCTGGGAGAATGTTCTCCATCACTGTCTACATTAGCGTGATCATCAGTCATGTTTGCTACTTACGCATTTACCTCACAACTCATTACTCCCAGATCTCCATGCCTCTTTAATCTTCCTCTCCCTTCCACCTGCTTTTGCCTCTCTCACACCCTCAGGTTGCCCTAACTTTCCTTCAATAACTCTTTAATTCATTGCACATCACCTGTCATTTAATTCTCTATTTTCTGATATAAAACATGAAAGAAAAGAGTATCTACCATCAAATATTTAATCACATAAGAAGTAAAGATGTCTTTTGTCAGCCTGAGACAATCATACAGATTTGATCTGGTCAATATGTATAATTTTCATGCCCACTACAACTGAAAAAGTTAAGATGCTTAGGGATAAAGGAAGGAGCTGTTGGGACTGGGGATACAGGTCCATAGGCTAGCTCATGCCTACCTAACATAACACCTTAGGGCCTTAACACCACCAAAAAGTCAACAACAACAAAAAATCTACATTGAAATATATTACAAAATGTGGGCAATAGCCCTTAAAAACACAGCATTTAAAAAGAATGGTTAAGGAAAGCTTGACCTGAAGTAAGCCAAAAAAAAAAAAAAAAAAGTCACAGGGAACAAAAAATACCACATTGAATACAAGTGTTAGGATTAAGACAGTATCAGGTTCCCCAGTGCAGGCAGCGTTGCCTAGGAAATCTCACACACAATTTGCCACCAACGTAACAAAGAAAGTGCAAAACCAGGACCCCTTGGAGATGAAAAGGGGAGCTGTTACCTGGACAACCCCCAGTGGCCCGGGCCTCAATCTACTGCGCTCCAATAGTCACAGTGATCCAACACCAATACGTTACTGCTTGGCCACCTATAGCCACATGGGCAAAGGGGACAGATCAAGAAAAAAGACAAAAGAAAGATTTTCTACCACAGTAGGGAATTCCAGGAGTCAATCTGCCCTTGCAATGCCCAGCTACTGCATCAAGCACGATTTTAGGTTGGTGTTGGGGGTATTTCTGAGAGAGGCGAACATTTTAATTGAATGATCAAGTAAAGCTCATAGATGCTCTTCAGTGGAGCTGAACATCGTCCAATCTGCTAAGGGCCAACTCAGAGCAGAATGGGGCAGTAAGAAAGAATTACCCTCTCTCTCTTGCATGAGTATGAATGGTGACCTTGGAGACCTCCTTCTCAGGAGGTCAAACTCAGATGGGAACTTACAGGACCAGTTCTTGGGCATCTCTAGCAAGCAGGAAGAATACTCATCACCTGCACAGCCACATGAGCCAATTCCTTACAAGTTGAGCCTTTTTGATCTGTAACACTTGGGCCAGAAATATCTCAGATTGTGGGATTTCTCCAAATCTGGAATATTTGCATATGCTAATTAGGGTATCTTAGAGAAGGGACTTAATTCTAAACACAGTATTCACTTACATGTCATCTTCACCTTGCATCTAACCTGAAGATAATTTTCTACGTTACTTAAAATAAGTTGGGACACAAACCCGGTTTCACGGGATGGATGTCTCCATCTGCAGATTGTATCAGTGCTTCAAATTTTCCAGTTTTGAAGCATTTCAGATCAGGGATGCTCAAAGTAAAACCAACTCTTCACTGGTTCTGTATCTCTGGAGAACTCTGGCTTACACAGCAGTTAAAAATCTCATGATGAGTTACTCAGTATTTCATGTTCTGTAATTATATATATTTGGTCTTTTTGAGACAGGGTCTCCCTGTAGCCCCAGCTGGCCTGGAATTCACTATGTAGACCAAGCTGGCCTTGAACTCACAGAGATCTGCCTGCCTCTGCCTCCCGAGTGCCAGGATTAAAGGCCTGTGCCACCATGCCTAGCTTTGATCCTTTTGAATCTATTCTTTATCATTATTGTTAATAAATGCCAAAAGATATGAAGGGCTGGAGAGATAACTCAGCATTAAAAGTACTGGCTGCTCTTGCGGAGAACCTGGGTTCAGTTCCCAGCACCCACATGGTGGCTGACAATAGTCTGTGACTTCACTTCCAGGGATCCAACATCTTCGGACTTCCTCAGGCACCAGGCATGTGTATGGTACATATAAACGAGGCTAAAACAAACAAATAAATAAATAGATAATAAATCTTTTTATGAAGACAGGATGAAATAAAAAACTAAAATAGCTAAACGCCAACAAGTTTCAAAGCATTAAACTTAATGTTATCAAGGAATTACCACTCCTCCTCAGGAAAAACAAAACAAAACAAAACAAAGGAACAACAACAACAGAACCCTGGGAATTTACCAGGGAATTTCTTCAGCACATTGAGAGGCAAGTTTCACTTCATAAAATCTTCAGATCTGATCATTTCACCTGCTCCATCCATTATAACCGTCAAGCAACCCTTCATCAACTCTGACCAATCGCTACAAGAAAACCCACGCATGCCTCTCCAAACCATTCTTTCAAACTCACAAGCAAGTGCATCTATGTGATCATGAGAACGTATCTGGAAAGAAGATATCCAAAGAGTTCTAAGATATTTAGGATGGAACAGTGTTCAAGTAGCTGGGAGCAGACACAGTGCAGTGGAGAACCTAATGGGCATGTGCGTTTTCCACGCTGCACAAAGGCCAAGATACAAAACAGCATCAAGACGACATTACCCCTCAGAACAGAACTTTACACTGTAGATTGCCATTTTCATGAATTCATCATACGGCTTCCATAAAAAACTTGAAAAAGTTAGTCAACAGCAGGCAAGAAGCACTCATTCTATACCCAAAAGATCATCATCTGTCAGTAATGCTTTTTAAGGATTCAAAAGACAGCCAGTCCAGTGGTTTTAAGAAAGAAAACGAGCTAGGCTGAAATAAAAACACTGAAAGATCCATTCTAGAATTTCCAAACACTGGTTATGTTTCTGCAACACACTGAGAGACCGATCTGTTTTGTTTACTCCTGTGTCTTCAGTGCCTATCACAGTGCCCAGCATGTAACAGACACTTCATAAATATTTATTGGATGGATGCATGGGCCTTCCTTGACCTAATAAACTGTTGCTATATCTCACATCTTGCCGGATAATGACTGCGACCATGGAGCAGTAAGGTTCTCAATAAGCACTTGCAGTAAAGAATGGATAAACTACTTTTATTCAGCGAAACACTGAAGCCTCATCATCTGGGTGCCTACAATCTTGCCAATATATAAGCTCGTATTCTCTGATTAGTTCAAATGAGAGATGACACTGGGAAATGGTTATCCCCTCCCATAATGTATTCTATCTCTAAGGCTCCTCTGGAAACAGGGCTGCAGTCAATTGAGACACTAATGTGCAACAATGAGATTTCTTTTTAATAATAAACAAAACAAAATCAGAGAAAACGGCAGCCATTAAGGCTGAACTAGCAGGTAGATTTCAGAAGCTGTGCCTGACACTGACGTGCTGAAGGGGACAAGGACTGTACACAGTGCTAGGCAGATTTGAGTTTAAATCCATCTGCAGGGGCTGAGGCGATGACTCAGTTGGTAAAGTGCCTGCCCTGAGGAAGATGATATAGGGATCTAAGTTCGGATCCCTAGCATCCACCTAAAAAGTCATACATGGTGGTGTTCATGTGCAATCCCTGCACTGGAGGAGCAGCCTGAGGAGGGTCTGAGGGACTTCCTGCCCAGCCAGTCTAGCTGGATCAGTGTTCCAGATTCGGTGCCTACAAAAATAAGTGGACAGGGAGACACTTGACATCAATCCCTGGCCACCACATGCGTACACACAAAAACATCAACACACACACACACACACACACACACACACACACACACACACAAACTCATTCTTCTACTGCTGGCTAACCTGAGCCTCAGCATATTTATTTGTAGAGAGGCATAAACGTCAGTTCCTTAACAGTTGCTCCTGGGGCTAATAAGAACAGATAGACAGTGCACATAGCAAGATACCTGGCACAAATCAGTTACATAACAAAATGTACTTTCTTGAGTCTTTCCTGGTGACCTTAGAATACTGAGAAGAAAGTAAAATGGAGGGGGAAAAGAAACCAGCACAGCCATCCTCCAAGGGCACTATGTTTTTAATAAAAGATCTTTCTCCTTTTCCTTCTACATCAGCCACTCCCAGAAGCTAATCCTGACTTCATGGAATTTTTAGGCATCCTTCCAAGTAACTCACATTTCCCAGAGGTCTGAAAAGACCTTAACAGCATATCCAAAGTTATAAACAAACACAAAAATCAAACAGCAAGCAGAAAACGGGGCTACCAGAGACCGCCTGCGCTACAGCAAGTCAAGTATCAACACAGCAAATTACCGCTAGACGGGGTCTCCTGGCATGCTGTAAGCTCACTGTTGACAAGCAAAGCGGGCCCTTTGGCTGCTTCTCTGAGACAAGAGGTGGGAAAACTCAGTGGTTATGAGCATGGGCTCTTACACAGATGGGACAAGAACCAACTTCCAATCCTGCTCCACCCTTTACAAGCTGTGTGACAAGCACCTTAACAGTCCCCATCTCAACATCCTCACCATAAAAATAGGATCTCAGGGCTGGAGAGATGCCTCAGCGGTTAAGAGCACTGACTGTGCTTGCAGAGGACCCAGGTTCGATTCCCAGAACCCACATAAAACTTAAAAAAAAAAAATTTTTTTTTAAATAGCATCTCATCATATAACTATGAGAATTAAAAACGAATTCTAAAAGAATTAATGTAGACCTAGGTATATAATCAGGCACTTGGGAGGCTGAGACAGGATGATCACAAGTTTGAAGTTAGCCTTAGTTACAAAGTAAGAGGCTGTCAAAAAAAAAAAACAAAAACAAAAACAAAAACAAAAAACAAAACATCTACAGAAGCAGGCAAGTGAATAAAATATAAGGAATTCACGCAACACATGGAAAATAGTCATAAAAAACCACCTACGTGTCTGGGACATAAACTAATTTGAAACCTAACATCATTTGTCTTAAAAAAAAAAAAATTAGTGACTCCTACCTGATGGGATTTGGGGGATAGGTCAAATTTGATGCTCAATAAATAAGAGCCAGGGATCTAATGGGCACTAAATAAACAGGAAAATGCTAATCACAGAAACATACCTTTCAGAGTTAAAGGAATGCAAAACTCTTAGGGCCCCAATAGCTGGGGGGAAAAGGGAGGAGAATATCGCCCTGTTCCCTAACAATAGGATTTCAGTTCTTCCATTTTTTTCTATTTACAAATCCTTGAGATTGGATCCTTGCAACCAGCTAGTTGAGCCCCAAAGCTATCTCATGCTAGAAAATTTTTATTACATCATACCTCACTCTCCTGTCAAGATAGCTCAAGACATTGGTCTTTCCTGAACAAAAGTTAGTGGGAATCTGTCTCAAGGAATATAAGCAATTATTGGTTGCACGTAACATCACTGCTTACAGAAGTTAAAATTTAAATGACTCCAGGAAGCATGGGCCACAGTGAAGAGCCTGGTATTTATCTACATTGAGATGAAGTCATAACCTACACCAGTAGGTGCACATTAAAAATTCATCAAACCAGCAGAACAGTTGTTCATAGCATTTTCATCCGCCTTGATGCCCTCCATCACTTCCCACACTCTAGCCTCATCACTAGAAGGAAAGGGGAGCTGGGGAGCACGGGCAGGGCTCCTGCAGGTGATTTCAAAGTACATGTACTTCGTGATAGACCTGGAGTCATTTTCCTTGTTCTGCTGCCTCTCGAGAATCTCTACTGTGAAAAACAGGAGATTGAACCACTATCTGGAAACTGAGGAAATCTCAAGATGAATATTAAATTTTATGGATTTCAATTGGTGAGCAGAGGTCAACAGACATAGCATGATCAGCAACCTCCACTGTGGGCAGTGACTGACTGCGGGAATCATAATATGGAAACTCACAAAATGTATTCATAAATCTGAGTTTAGATCGATGAGTTTTCACTGTACCGCTAAACTAAACCTCTTTAACTATCATCTTTAACTAGTATAAAAGATTATTACCTATTGAAGACAAATTAATGATGCTCTATGAAGATGGAGCTCAAATCTATGTGGATTGGGTGACAGACACATTGATAAACTGAATAAATGAATGAATCAACGTCAGCATCATTCTCACCAACATGACAATACACGTGAAATCATGACTTTAACACATTAACACAAAACAACTGTAACCACCAGGGAACAAAAAAAGTGCCAGAAAAAACGTTGTTTCTGTAGTGAAGATGAGTTATAGCACATTACAAGTATCTCTTCGTGTCAAAAAACCACATATGTTTCCAAAGGTTTTATATGACAGTGATTTTTACCTCCTGAGACACTGTAGAAGCATGTGTAGTTCTCTCCCACTGCGTCCTCACACACATTTCAAAATAAAAGCTTTTTTGAGAAGACGGGCCTGCTAATAAATTGAATTATTTCTGTTATGCCACAACTAATGGAGAGAAAGCACAGAGCTCAAGATGAACAATAATCTAAACCGTTAGATCTGATTTGTAACCTAATGATATTCCAGTACTGGCTGGGGAACCAAACAAGAGCTGAGCTGTAACCCAGGCAAGGTGTGCTGTCAGAATGCTGAAGGGTTTTTTTTTGCTTGTTTTTTTTTTGGTCTTTTTTGAGACAGGATCTCCCTGTAGCCCCAGCTGTCCTGGAACTCACTATGTAGACCAGGCTGGCCTTGAACTCACAGAGATCATGCCTGCCTCTGATTAAAGGCATGCACCACCACACCAAGCTTGGGGGCTTTTATATTTTAAGCCTGTGGGAATTTGAAAAAGGTCCACGGTACCATTTTCTCCCTTATCTGAATGACATAGCAGATGCACCTTTAAATTCAGTCTAAAAATGCATACTGGCTCTGTTAATCACAATATGAAATCACGATTTGTGTCCTAAAAGTAAAAAGAAAAAAGGAGTTCACACAATACTGGATGAGGGTGGGCAGAAATTCCATTTTGGTCCAATGAAGGTGAGCTGGGTGACCCTAGACTTGACTGATTCATTTCCCACATCACCGAACATTCTAACTCCTCTCAAAATTCTGGCTGAAAAAAAGAGATACATCACACATTGGTCAACTTGCCCCACATAGGTCAGAGTTCTGCTGCAACAAGACTGTGTAATCCAAAGAAACTGATTTCTGGCTGGCTGGTATTTGGGTGTACTGGGTGACAGGGAGATAAGCTGGGGCTAGGAGTTTCACATACTTCTGACCCTGTGACCAGCTGCTACTTGTCACCCTAGGTTGTGCACCTTACAAGGCAACTGGCAAAAGCACAGAGGCCAAGTCAAGCCATGTAAGCACATCCCAGCTCTCTGTACACCTGCATTCCACTAAGTGCACGGAACAAAGGCAATCACAGAGCCCAGCCCAAAGTCAATGGGACGGAGACACATCCTCAGGTGTCCCAAGTGGGAAGTATAGCAGAACCTCAGACTGTCAAATCTGAACAGTCAGGTCAACTATTAACAATCTTCACTGTAATATACTCTCCTCTTGATAGCTCCTCGCTCCCTACATGGCCCTTCCAGCTACAGAAGCTCAGGACTTAGAGGAAACTTGAGATGCAGGGGACACAACACCTTGGTTGGCAGGTGGCTAATTAGATGTTCTTTCTCTGTCTCCAAGGTCACCTTGGTAGCCTCCGAAGGCCAATTCTGCAGCTCTCTTCACAGACCTTCTTGAGAATGGGAACTTCATTCATCCTCAAATTACTTAAGTACAATTATAATATATGCCTCTTCTGTATGCTACTTCCCCACCAAAGGCCACAGCAGAGAAAACAACTCCAGAAATAAGGAAGAACAAGGAAATCTGTGCAGAACTAGAATTTGGAGTATGCAGTATGGGGTTGGGTAGAGCCAGCCCCAGCCCAGGACCCTGGCTTCCAGTGGGTCTATGCAGCAAGTACAGTTGGCCTTCCCTAAGGTTGTATGTCTAGAGAGAAGATATGGAGGTTCTAAAACACTGAATGGGCACCCTGGCACTTTGTTGTCCATGCAGAAACCTCAACAAGAAGCCTTCCCTTAGGTTGGTTATTTGGTTCTTGTCCATTCTTCTTTTATTTTTTCCTCATTTGGGGTCCTTGCACTTCACTATGACCTTTCAAGTGAATATTCCTGAATCAGTACTTCAAACCTTCACTCTGATCCTCAGTTACTCCTACCCACAGGCCACTTCCTCCAGGATGGCCTGAATTGACATTGGGGTAACAGCTGAATGACTCACTAGCTTTCCAAACCAACTTCTAACCCATCCTCCACTCCGTATCAGATCATCTTGTCTCTTGTACTCATTCCCCATGGAGTTCTCATTGACTCCCACGTGTCACTGTCCTCCAGTTCGCAGGTAACACTGGTCACCTGGCCACAGGCCAGGAGCCATTTGTGGTGTGCACATGGCCCTTCCAGCTACAGAAGCTCAAAAAGAAAGATGGATCCCTCAGCCACCCTGTGCAGCTATGGGGTGGACATGAACCTGAACAGGAAAAAGAGGTGACCGTGATGGAGCACCTTGATTTCTAAGAGGTGCAAGAGAGAGAAACTGGTCTTTTTTCTGCTTTTCACATAGGTGTTGTCCTGAAACCAGGAAAGCCAAGGGCTGTGTGTCTGTGCATCTGGTCAGAAAGCACGAGACACACAAGCATGAGGACCTCAGTTTGATTTCCCCAGAACCCATGTAAAAGCACTGTGCATGGCAGTGGGAACTTGCAGTCTCAGTGCTACGGACGTGGGGATGGGAGGATCTGGCAAATCAGGATCTAGATCTGAAAACAATAGATCTGCTCGGATTCGGTCTCAAAGTAATATGGAGTGTGACAGATGAAGACATTTCCACATGTACGCACAAAGGCAGACATCCACACACGAGCACACATGTACAAAAGCTTCCATTGTTCGTACCTGCCAAATGAATAAAATCCAAACTCCTGGGCTCAATATTAAAATGTTTTCATTGGGAGAAAATCCTTCAGGCTATTCATTGGACAACAGACTAATATCCAGAACACATAAAGAACTCAAAAAATAAAGTCCAACAGAAAGTAATCTGATCAATATAAATAGGCAAATGAACAAAAAGTTCTGAAAAGTACTACAAATGTCCAATAAGCACATGAAAAAAAAGTTCAGCATCCTTACCCATCAAAGAAATGCAAAGCAACAGTATCCTGAGACTTGACCCCTCTCACTCATGAGAAAGGCTGCCCTCCAGAAATCAAAGCACCAGTGCTGGCAAAATGTGAAGACCGAATCACTTCGGTCACTGTGGAAATTAGTAGGAAGTTCCTCAAAACCCTAAAAACAAAACTACTATGTGACCCAGTTTTATAAGTAGTAGTATACATCCCAAAGAACCTAAGCAAACAGAGATACGTGCACACCCATATTTATCACAACACTATTCACAACGCCCAGGCTATGCAGTCAGCCCAACTGCCCATCAACAGATGAGCCAAAAGCCGGAACACAGTGAAGCATCATCTGGTCATAAATAACAAAGAAATCATGCTATTTGGGGAAAACGGATGGAACCGGGGATCATTGTGTAAAGGGAAATAAAGCAAACTAAGAAAGAGAGGTATCACATATTTTCTCTCACACAATCTAGACGTTTTTTCAAAGTATACAAAGCAGGCGAGGGAAGAGCTAGAAGCGGAGAGGGATGGGGGGGCTCGTCATTTTGTATTTGTAATTTATGCTAATAAAAGTTTTCATTATCTGATCCACGCTTACAGTTCAGGTCTATGTATTTCTATTCACAAACAGAGAAACAAAAACTAACAATTTTCTATTTATTTACTGGCCAGCCCCTTTGTTATCAGTGTCAGGACACTCCTTTTTACAGAGAATCAGCAGGAACAGAATTCAATTAAGTTTCACTAGGAAGAGACCAATGGTTGTCAGTCATTACTTTGTGGGTTACACAATCTCACCACCTCTTGTATTCAGCTCTCTTTGCCCCATCCTTTTAGGTTCAGCATAGAAAACCATTTCGTGGGATGGATACGTTCCAGGAACGTAGAACAATAAGTGACTCCAGGAACGTAGAACAATAAGTGACTACCAGCCATGACTTTCGTAGACGGTGACCTGACACCTTACCCTTCCTTTCTTTATTCCTATAGTAATTTCTATAGATTTCATTTTCTCCACTTTACAGATGAAATATGGGAAAGTAAATTCACCTCTTCAAGGTCATGTATTATAGATAGGAAAAAATGGATCTAAAGTCAACACAACCTAGAGAAATGATAGGACATATTAAAAGAGTCCTATGCCTCCATGTTTACCCACTAGGACACAGAGGGGCTACTCCCAAAAGCACTTGAATCTAGAGGCCCCATTAGGAGCCTTTCGCGCCAGCAGATATGAACAGCATTGGTTTTAAGAATAACCTTCACTGGGGCTCCCTTGCCAACTTCTATGTGGGAAAGCAGGAAAGAGAAGGCTGTGATTCAATATTATCTAGGCCAGGGGGGGGGTCTGTGCCTGAGGCACCGTGCGTTCCAAAGGTTTTAGGCCTAACGTGAAATCATTGTGTTTTATAAGAAGGATGATCTGTCCTATATAATTCAGTCTGTCCAATATTACATTACAGAATTTCAATGTCTCAGAGAAATTGATTCCTGTCTGGATAATATTTCCAAACTGGACCAAGCAACCACCTGCATAAGAATTTCCTTAGGTAGGGGCTGGGAAGATAGTTCAGTCAGTAAAGTGCTTGCTGGAGTGTGATCCCCAGCGTCCACATCAAAACAGCAAGGTGTGGTAGCATGGGTTTGTAATCCCAGCACTGGGAAGGTGGGCACAGAGGAAGCCTGGGAGTCAGTGGCCAGCCAGCTTAGCCTAACTGTTGAGTTCCAGCTTAATAAACGTTTCAATACATGCACAGGATGCGGTGAGGCTCAGCTGGGGTAATTACTGTCCTCGTAACTCTAAACATACCACTTCCTGTTGCAGCAACAGTCACAGCCCTCTCCAATACTGATCAGAAGCATGTTCAGTTATAGTAGCTCTCCTGTACTATGGAAAACAAAGACCTGTCCCTCCTAACCAACAGGGGCTCTGTAGCTGCCACCACCCTCTCTGGCTCCCCTGCCTCTAGAGACCAGTATTCTAATCCCATTGTGAAAAGTTGCAGGCTGTGATGATTATGTCACCTGTATATTTGGTTACATCAGCACCGAAGGCCTGATCCCTAAGAATCCAAGCTTCGGGTTGCAGCATTTCAAGCGCCTCAGTGACTGTGGAGAGCTCTGTTTGTATAAGGCTATCAGGACACTGCTGGTAGGATTACTCAGATGCAGGGAGCTGGGTGCACACTAGAGGAGAGCAGCCTGCCCTTCAGTAATCTGATAAACAGGGGTTAACAGCAGTACCACAAGCCCTGGATGCCTGAGCCTGAGAGCCTTTGTTGATCCAGATGTCAGAAAGCTCACTCCTCACTCTCTGGCAGATAAAGTCATTCTGAGGGGTTCACCACAGGAGGGAAGAAAAGAAAGGGCTCAGCTTATAAGAACGCTATGAACAGTCTCAACACACCATTCACAGTCTGAAAAGGGAAACATCATTTGGAGAAGATTGACCGATACACACATATACACGGGTCTGTCATGGAGATGGAACCGATATGGGGGTAATGTGTTTGCAGGATTTTGCACACAGGTATACAGGTATATATTGTTAATTGTTTCCAGGCAGTCTTAGAACAAATTCAACAATGTGAATCATTATAAAAATAAAGAATATAAATATAAAATTCAGTTCAGTGAGACTTGATGAAGATTCGTAACACAGAATTGAATACAATTCATAAATTCTTATGAGGAAAGAAAATAGGCAAACCTTGGAATCAAATCCAAGTTTTGATACTGTCCCTAGCATCCGTGCTGTGTCCCACACAGTATAGCACCCTGGATGGCAAGAAGTTTTAGTTGAACACTTTCTGCATTTTTCACATGCTGGCTCATCAACCCAGGGTTCTCAGCATTAGTCCTTCTGTACTGTTGTTGAACAAACTGTGAAATGTCTCATCATCTTCTCCCAAATGGCTGCACGCCCCCTCGCTCCACGTCACATGTCCTCTCAGAAACTGTAAAGTGATGTGCTCCTTGTGCAATTCACCTTAAGAGGAATTTGAATGGCTTTCTCTTTCCCGCTTTCAAAATACTGGGCAAGTAAAATGATTCAGTAGATAAAGGGGCTTGCCGCCAGGACTGAGAACTTCAGGGTTGATCCCGAGAGCCTACACGGTGGTGGGAAAGAACTGAATTCTGCAAGTTATCCTCTGACCTGCCCATGTGCACCATATAAATAAATGTGAAAATAAAGAAAAGTTAAAAATAAAAATACAACATCCTCAATCATCCTCTCCACATGTACAATAAATAGCTTGGGAACATAAAATGAGGAAATTTCAAATGACAAAGTAAGGCAACGCCCCCCACCATCCTCTGAGTAAGAAGGACCTGCTCTCTGAAGTCATAAAGGCTGTGAGCCTGCTGTCGTTCCACCTGCACAACTTCTGCTAAATCTAATAGAACTTACAGGAGTATATAAGCCACCGCAGAGAAACTTAATTTCCATCTTGGTTCATTTGATTTCCTAAAATTACATCAAGAGCAAAATCAGATACATGGTGGACGCTGGTTTTATGAGGCTTCTAATTGGCAAAACTATTTTGCTACTTAAAGAGTAATGGCCACTCTGTGATTCAGCAGGGGGCCCAGTGGAGCTGATTTTCGTCACCTTTTTCCTTTCTTTGTCCACTGACATAACAAGCATACCATGCCCGGGAACACAAAAGTTCATGAGGGTGTGCTGTAAATCCAACACCATCAGAATATTCACAACTCAGAAACCAAAGAGGCTTAACTATTAAATTCAATTTTCTACTTGGTGCATCTAAAATGAGCCTTAGAGCGGACAGGGAATGTGTACTTAGAATTTGAATGCAAATGGGAACATAAAGTCTTTAACCCACCTGTTATAAATGCCCTGCCACATACGAGGAAGGCTTTGCTTTGATCTACTTGTGTTGACAGACACACAGGCTCACTAACCTTAAAAATCCAACTTTGGAAGCCAGGCATGGTGGCTCACATCTTTAATCCCAGCACTCAGGAGGCAGAGGCAGGTGGATCTCTGTGAGTTCAAGGCCAGCCTGATCTACATAGTGAGTTCCAGGACATCTGGGGCTACAGGGAGACCCTGTCTCAAAAAGACCCCCCCCCCCAAAAAAAGAGAAAATCCAACTTTGGGGGGCTGGAGAGATGGAGCAGCAGTTAAGAACACTGACTGTTCTTGCAGAAGACCCGGGTTTGAATCCCAGCATCCACATGGCAGCTAACTCCAATCTGTAACTCCAGTTCCAGGGGATCCGACAGTCTCTTCTGTCCTTCATGGGCATTGCACAACATGGGTGCACTTACCTACACGCAGGCAATATACACATACACATAAAATAAAAATAATAAATAATTTTTTTAAAAAAAAATCCAACTTTGGGCTTGGACAATGGCTCCATTGGTAAAGGGCCTGCTATGCAAGTATGAGACCCTGAGTTCAATCCCCCAGAAGCCATGTAAAAAGCCAGGTGTGGTGGTACACACTTGTAACCAAAATGGCAGAAAGGTAGAAAAGGGGGATCTCTGGGGCTCACTAGCCAGCCAAATTCATCGAATATGAGAAACCCTGTCTCAAAACCCTGGGCAGATTCTGAAGGTTGACCTCTGGTTTCCACATGTGCCATACATTCATGCATGTTCACCAACACATATTTTTACAGTCTTTTCACCAACACCGTTATTTCCTACAAAGTTTATTCAAAGATCACCGTATCAAGAATGCTTCCTGTAACTGGACTAGATCTGTCTTTCTTTCTCTTTCTCTACTTTAAAGACCAAAATGTAAACCCTGTCTTTTCACTCTTCTCTATTTCCTAACTCAAGTGAAATGGGTATGCAGGTTCAGGTAGGCACGCACAAACACAGAATTGAGTTTAGTACACAAGATAGTTTTTGATTCTAAAGAAATCAGCCTGCCTCAGAATGTTAGCCATCAGCCCACTGAAACTGGTCACCACAGAAAAAAATCCATAAAGAGGTTTTCATTTTCTTAAATGGCAAAGTAGGAATATGCTAGACAGCTTAATAGAAAACGCAGTCTCTGGTATGAAAGTCAAAGGTCACATCACAACTTTGCAAAGTGTAGTAGTTGTTAACTCATTTCCACTCCTTACACAATCTAATGTATACTTCAAGAGAAACAGAGCATAAAACTAAAATATACAAGTTTTGTTCTGGGTAAGAATGACTAAAAATCAGTTTTCTGGTTCTTTCTAATCAGACAATAAAAACAAGAAATGTACTTGTACAGTTACTAGTTTATGTGTGTGTGTGGAGGTACACGTACATGTGTGTGGGTTTGAGTATCCTGCTGTATGAGTCTCTACCTTATTCCATGGAGAGAGAGTCTCTCACTGAACCTGGAGCTAGTCTCAGGGATCTTCCTGTCTCTGCCCTCGACAGTGCTGTGCCTACAGGAGTATGCCTGGCCAGGCCCAGCTTTTTAAAGGTAGGGTTCTAGGGATTCAAACCCAGGTCCTCAAGATCGCACAGCAATCACTCTTACCCACTAAGCCATCCCTCCTGCCCCTAGCCCCTGTAATTACAACTTATACCACTGTGGCAGAATGGAACACCTACAAGAAAAACAAGTGACAACCTTTACCATAGGCCCCATGAACCTTGAAGCTGTGTTCATTAATGTGACCCAGAAACAGACTTCTGGGGAAAATGTCATGAGTGGGTAACTGGTACCATGGGACCACTTAGGTTTTTCTCTGCCTTTTCCCTTTTAGGGGCTAGTAAACCTTGGATTATACTTAGGAACTAATTATGACTATATACAATGGCTTTTGACTTGATGGCATTTAACAACAACAAAAAGGGGAGTGTGCAAGAAAAAGCACACAAGCTGAATTTGATCCCAGAAAGCATCCCTTTCAGCAGGGTTTCTTAACCCTAGCATCATCCTGCGTACTGCAGGATGATTAGCAGAATCCTTGTAGATTACAATGTAATAACCAAAAATAGCCAGATTCATCAAATATCCCCAAGGGTTTACATAAAGTCTCCTCAGGATAAGAACCAATGATTTACAGCAAAAGAAATAACCCTTTTACAATGACCCTGTGAGTCCCACCAAGATTGAAGGTCTGTTGCAAATCCACTCTGCCCCTGTGTTTCCAGAGTCCTAATCACCACAGAGTCATCAACATTGGGAAACACAATCGATTTTATCTTAAAGAATCTACCAAACTCTTTATAACGTGCTATTACAAAACTTAAGCCCCCAAGGGGGAAGCCGACTCAGCTTTCAGACAAGAGAGAAGGTAGACCAAACCGAGGGTTCAAACTCCAGCTTTGCCAAGAGCCTGAGGTACCAGGAGACCTATTTTTAAACGGGGGTGGAAGATGTAAAAACAGGAATGTCAAAGTCTGTTCATAGTATCTTTCCATTTTTTTGACATGTCAATGAAATCTTTTTTCTTCTTTTTGGGAGAGGGAGGTGGGAAAGTCAGTGAATCCTGCAGTAAAAATAAAAAACGAGCATATGCACAAGGAAAGCCACCCATCAGCACTTTTACGGTATCCTTAAAAAGACACTGATGAGACAGATTTATTTTAACCCCTCGGCAGGAGAGGTTGCCAAATACAGTTTGCTGCAAAGTACCACTGGGGGAAGAGGAGTTCCAGTTCCGTTTGGGAGAATACAGAAGCAAACTGAGTCAGGCAGCTGCGGAACTAAGCTACGATCACCTCCCTAAGAAACTGGGTCACTCAGGTGGCGACACTTGAACTGAAACACAGAGGATATAAACTAGTCCCACAAGTCTAAGTCCTACAAAGTCAAAGTTTCCATTCAGAAGAAGAAAGAGCCTTTATCAACTGCAAGACAACAATGGATACCCCAGAGCAAGCAAACGAAGTTTTAATACAGTGAGTTGGCCCAGTTCCCTGGTCTCTGTGTGCAAGATGTTGGAAGATGCACACAGAAAAGAGCAGGTAGATGCTTACTCTGACAGAAAGCCCATGGGAATTTAAGTGACCAAACACCTTTTTCCCAGGGTCTGGGAAATTAATGTTTTTCTTCACTTGGGACTAGCACTGCACACTTTCTCCAAGAATGAACCGAGCCTTGTTTGCGCTAAGCATCTTCCAGACTTTCTTACTGAACCGTAAATCAAATCCAGGGGAAAGGTAGTGATTAATTCAAAAATGGATCCTGGCACTGTAGATTTTTCATACCTGACAGCCATGTCCTAGAGGAAGTTCAAAAGACCCTGGCGTTGCAACTTTTGGCGTTCCAAATGCTTCGTGATTATTCTAACAGACCCAAAAGATCCAAGACAAATGGATATTTTGAAATCTCTTAAGGGATGACGCCAAGAAGGTACCAGAAATACATAGAGTGGTGCTATATCAAGCAGGGAGACAGCCTAGCCAGGCCAAGCACACCACCCGAGAAGTTCACATCTGAACACTATTTTATTGCAAAAGGGCATCACATGTGGCCCGGAAACATGGAGGAACTCTTAGGACTGGGAGGCCAAGGCAGGAGAATAACAAAATCAAGTCCAGCTGGGGCTATAAGGAGATCCTGTCAGTAATAATAGTAGTAGTAGTAATAATAGTAATAAATAATAACAAAAGTTAATAAATCAGCAACATCCAGAAAGCAAATTTACAAAAAAAAAAAAAAAAAAAAAAAAAAAAAAAAAAAAAAAAAAAAACATTTGGGCGAACAACTCATTGGATATGCAATAAAACAAACAAACAAACAAAAATTGGAAAGATACTAAAAGTGCAGCTTGCTCAGAGAAACACTCCAGGCACACCGTCTATGCACCATGTTGCATAATGCAGTGGCTCCTAGCCACACATGGCCAATTAAACACTTGGTATGTGGCTCAGTCAGAATTGAGATGGGCTGATATGTAAAACACACACGGGGTTTCAAACACTGAGGAGGAAAATAATTTAAAATAGCTCACTTGGAGTTCTACAAATGGCATATTAAATCAATAATAATTTGGTGACAGTGAAATGGAAAAAAAGTGTTGTATTTAATCTCACTTATTTCTTCCCAAGTTAGTGGAAGCACAAGACAATGTTAAATTGCACATTGTAACTCGGAGTCATTAAACAAACCCATCTCTGACAGATCTAGCGGGGCTGGAACTACACCGTCTGAATTCTTGGGGAAGGAAAATCGCATTAGACTTCCCAGTATACCCTTCATCTTCTCTTTGCTCAGCTTCCCAAGCTGTATTTCCACATCTCAGGGCAACGGGTTTAAGTCCCGTAAAAACTGAATTCATAATCAATTTTTTAAAATAAAAGGTCTGAGAAACAATCAAGGGCTGAGGCGACATCCTGTGTAACTTTGGGAAATGCAATATAAATTGTATATTGCATGTGTATTTTCAGTAGGCTTCTGAACTAATACATTTCCCTTTGGTTTTTCACACCACCTAAGTGTTATTTATCTCTCCTCTTGTTCCCCTTATATAACCCTCCCGCCTCCCTCTCAACTTAAAGGGGAGTGGAAAGACTGTAAGAGCCAGGGGTGGTGGATAACTACAAGGAAAGAGTTTTCTAAGCAGCTAGAAACTTGCTCATATGAACGCACAGTAACGGCAGGCTTGGCTGAGGTAGGGGCCTCATTCCTGAATACCGAAAACAAAACCTCCCTGATCCTCCACCCTCCTACCTCTCCCCTACTCTCCCTCTCTCCCTCCCTCTCTCTGTCCCTCCCTCTCTCCTTCCTTCCCTCCCTCCAGTGTGCAAGCATGCATGTGTGTGGCCAGAGGTCAAGGTCAGGTTTCTTCTTCAATCATTCCCCACCCTATTTCTTCGAAGCAGGGTCTCTCACTGAATGTGGAGGTCACCAATTCAGCCAGACTTAGCCAGCAAGCACCAGGACTCTTCCTCTAGTTGCCTCTCTGCACTGGGGGTAAAGGAGCACACCACCACTCCCAGCATTGTATGTAGGTTCTGGGGATCTAAACTCAAGTCCTTCTGCTTGAACAACAAGCACTTTACTAAGTGAGCCATCTCCCCAGCCCTGCTTCCATCCTCTTCCTCTTTCAAGGATGTGTGCAGAGTTTGGTCTACAATACATTCACTCTTGTACTTCCTCAACTACTACCTGAAAAAAATATGACTTTGTTCCCGCAGCTTGAAACACCAATCCAAAGGTGGAACTGAAAACCATGGCAATATTGTGGGGAGCTCTGGGGGGCAAACTGGATACCACCAATGATTGATGACATCACTGTACCAGCAAAGATGCTGAAGATGTCCCCAGTTCCTACACCACCAAGCTTCTCACAAAGGCTCTTTAGTCTCTGCAACTGATCAGGATATTTTGGACCCACAGTTTCTATGTGATCTGCCTTACTTTTAGAAATTTGTGCAGCTTCCGTCACTTAGGTGCGATGCACATAGAAATCTAAGACATCCAGAACTAACTCTGTAGGAAAACAAACCAAATCAATATAAAAGCTATAATATATCTGTCACCTGTCCCCCAACAAGGAAGTTTACATGATCACAACAACATGATCACGACACTTTAAATATCTGGGGTCTTCTGTCCAAAACTCCAGAGCCTCTTTTACCATGAGGATAATGTCCCAACTGATCAAATTCTATTTTTCAAAACTGCCAAGGTCATCCAATAAAGTCAAGTCTGACAAACTATCAGAGTCTAGGGGACCTGAGGAGCTACAGTGTGAGGTGGTATCCTATGTGGAATCCTGGAACAGCAAAGGACATTAAGCAACACCTAAACAAATCTGAGAAAGTACATACTTGAGTCACAGGGTATTGGTTTTCTTTCAGTAGCTATAATAACTGTACCAACCAAGGACACCAGATTAACACCAGGTAAAACAGGATATCGGCATGTGAAAACTCTGTCCTCTACAACTTTTCCTTGCCTAACACTATTTTAAAGCAAAAGAATCGTTTTGTTTATTTATACTTTTCATTTTATTGTGTATGTGTGTATGCATCTGTGTGGTGTATGTGTGTGGGTGGTATACACACGTGCTGTATGTGGTTGTACATGCACAGAAGAGGAAGCCACAGGAGGACATCAAATGCCTCGCTCTATCATCCTCTGCCTTATTGCCGTGAGCTCTCAGAGAACCTGGAACTAGGTTGGAAGTTAGCAAGCCCCAGTCATCCTCCCACAGCACTGGGCAGCCAATGCTGGGGATCCGAACTCAAATCCTCATGTTGTGTAGCAAGTGCTCTTTCTTACTGAGTCATTTCTCCAGCTCCTAAAAGGTTGATTATAAGTAGCATGTCCCTAATAATTAGAGAAAAGGTGTGAGACAGAATCCTCAGGGTGAACAGAAGTCTGCGCTGCTCCATTCAGCATTCTAGCACCTTCCCAAACACTCAGCATGTTTTCAGTTTGCTCCACAGACCACTGTAGTCTCCAGTTGCTAATTAACCATAAAAACAGATGATTTGGTTCACTAGAGTGGTCATTTATGAGCCACAATTATGGAGGACGCTCAAGAATGAAAAGAAAACTCCTTCATCAAGAGCCTCTTCCAATGCAAAGCCTAAAAAAATTTAAAAAGATTGGAAATTATTCAGAAACTTGGGAAAAACCAGCAGCCCCCACCCTACTTTGAATGCCTTAGGAGAGCTACTAAAGAAAACTCACTAAGAGGCAAAGTGACTGAAAAAAAGTATTCCTTCCTGGGAAATGTTCTGAACACAGCAACAGCCCAAAGAAGGAGCCTCAAAGGCTTCTGACCAGCATTACACAGAACAGGTGATTTCATGCCCAATATTTTCAACACTAAAGGAACCTTAACATACCAAGAGGATTAACACAGTGCCATTCTTACTGCCACATACAATATTTGGGGGAAGGGGGTGCCAGGAGGGTTACATGGAGGGAGGGGATGAAGGGATCCTGATATACTGAGTTGACACTTGGACATTTACTGCTACAACTGTGTCCCCTGAGTCCCACTTCCAAAGCATCTCTTTCCCACAGCACATCTGAGAAGGTCGTTTCACTGGCTATTTTTTTTTTCCTTCCTCAATTTCCTGCCTTTCCAATTCTTTCTTTTCTTGTTATGCTGTTTGTTACATATGTTTATTTTGGTTTTGATTTTAGACATGGTCTCACTACAAGTAGCCCAGGCTGGTCTAGAAGTTATGATCCTCTAGCTTCAGTGCCATGTGCTAGGATTACAAGTATGTGCCACCAAGCCCAGCACTTAAGACTCTTACACCCACCTATGGACTCAGGGTTTTGCTGCCAGTAGTTTTTGCTTTGTTTTGGTGTGTTTTTTTGGTCTTTTTTGAGACAGGGTCTCCCTGTAGCCTCAGCTGGCCAGGAATTAGCTATGTAGACCAGGTTGGCCTTGAACTCAGAGATCCGCCTGCCTCTGCCTCCTGAGTGTTGGGACTAAAGGCATGCGCCACCATGCCCAGCTGGCTGCACAGTTCTTGAGAACACAAAGTTCCAGAAAGCAACAGGCACTCAATGACACCAGAAAGGAAGCTTATTTCCGAGCCTGCAAAAACCCTTGATGACCAAGGGGTTACAGATCTAGAACATCAGGGGTGGGAACATAGCTCAGTAACTTTTCTTGCTCTGAAACCATGAGGGCCCGAGTTCCATCTCCAGAACCCACATAAAAAAGCCAGATACAGTGGCATGTGTTTGCATTCCCAGCACTTGGGAGGCAGAGGCAGGCAGATAGCCAAGGCTAGCCAATGTAGCCTAATCAGGAAGCTTCAGATCAGTAAGGAGCTGGTCTCAAAAGCAATGTAGACACCATCCAAAGTCACCTCTGACCTCCCTAGGCATGCCTATTGTGCACACACAGGTGCACGTGCACACACATGAACACGCACACGCATACTGCACACACAGGATCTAGACAACTCCAGCTCCCAGAACAAGAGCAGGCTTCTCCACAGAAGGTGCTCTCCACTGAAGGAGGTGTCCTTTGTGGCAATAATGTTTGTTCCAATATTTTCTTCCTCTTTGTTTCTGGAGGAAAAGATGACATTTATTACACCGAACTCCAACACAATCTACAATTACCTTTTTTTTTTTTTTGGTTTGGTTGGGTTTTTTTGGGGTTTTTTTTTTTTTTTTTATTTTTTTTTTTTTTTTGGTCTTTTTGAGACAGGGTCTCCCTGTGCCCCAGCTGTCCTGGAACTTACTATGCAGACCAGGCTGGCCTTGAACTCACAGAGATCCGCCTGCCTCTGCCTCCCAAGTGCTGGGATTAAAGGCGTGCATGACCACACCAGGCCCTGGTTTTTTTTGTTTTTTGTTTTAAAAGATAGCGTCTCCTGTGGTCCCAGCTGGCCTGAATCACTATGTAGACCAAATTGGCCTTGATCTCACAGAGATTTACATGCTTCTACCTCAAAAGTGCTGGAACTAATTATTTTATGAAAACAGCAACCCTGTTGGTTCTAAGACTCATCCTAATTTCAGTGATGATCCAACAATCTTCAAACACAACAAAATGATTTCAGAAATTTCACGTGAGGAGAAAACTTCTCAGTATTAGTGACACCTGCTCAACTGTTTAGGCTTCAGGGGAAGCACGGGACTCAGTGGGGCCATGCCTAAATTTCACAGATGATGGAAACTGGACCAACCTAAACTTCAGTCAGGGGATTAAGAGCATCAATCTGCTCCTTGGCTTAAAGAACATCAGTGGGCAGGCTCACTGCCCTTACCTACATCCTCTACTGGACTTATCTGTAAGCATCTAAAACTAAATCTAAAAACAAACTCTTTTACTCAAAAGGAAAGGAAAAAAAAGGGTGGTTTCACAAAAACAAGGGGCTGGGGAGATGGTTCAGTTTCTCCAGTGTTTGTCTTACAAGCTTAAGTACCTGAGCTAGATTCCCAAAATCCATCCAGAAAAGGTAGGCCACTGGAAAAGGTAGCAGTCACTGGTAATCTCAGGATGGAGAGGAAGGACAGGTGGACTCAAGTAAATTGCTACTGAACCATTCTAGCCTAATGGGTAAGCTCCAAGTCAATGAGAGACTGTCTCAAGAAAAAAAAAGGGGGGGGATGATATCCAAGGAACAATGTCCAAGATTATCCTCTGGCCTCAAAACATACAAGCACACACAAATGAGCCTGCTTACACAGAAAGAAACACACACACGCACACACACACACACCCCACACACAAACATATGAAGTGAGATAGTAATTGATATTTGTTCTCAATACTTGCAGATACTTAGCCTTCATACTAGGGCCCAGATTAAGTCAGAAAAGATGAGAAGGGGGCACACAAAGCTCTTGCTTTGGTGTCTGAGTAACAAAAATAATAAACAAGTCAGAAGCAGCAACACAAACAAAGTGGCATGT
This sequence comes from Nannospalax galili, assembly GCF_000622305.1. Taxonomy (NCBI): domain Eukaryota; kingdom Metazoa; phylum Chordata; class Mammalia; order Rodentia; family Spalacidae; genus Nannospalax; species Nannospalax galili. Next base: position 2,394,300 of record NW_008332583.1, read on the forward strand.
TTAAGAGACGTATTTGAGTCCCAAGAAAGGCCACAGTCAGATTATTCAACAGCTTGTCATTTGTGATCTAGAGAGAGAGAGAGAGAGAGAGAGAGAGAGAGAAGAAAAGCAAACAGAGATGTGAAGGTAAGTGGCAAGCAGCAGCCTCTGCTGCCTCACTGCCTAGTACACTCGCCTGAGATGCTCTAACAGCTTCCGTCCTTTCTAGGCAACTGTTAAGGTCCGATGGAACCCTGATCTGCCCACTTGCACTCTTAACACTAGCAACAATCAGCACTGCTGGTTGTGAATTTGAGGACCCATCTTCCATAACCCCAAGGTCATAGTCATTAATGATAACAGTCCTCTTTTCGTTTAAAAAGAGAAAATATCAATAATCTTTGTTTCAAGATAGGTTTCTATAATCTACTTCTTCAGCAAAGATGACAAGGTGACAGATACTCAGAAAACCCACCAGTGTAGACTATGAGGGTAACAACACTGACCACCAGCCTTTTGGACATTCTATTCAATCTTGCTCAGACGTGAACAGGTAGCAAACCACTCCCTGGGTGGCCAAATACATTATGTCCTAGTTATAAGCTATGAGGATGTCCCTTCTAGTCATCAAAGTTAATGTGATGATTATTAAAGGGAATTTGCTAGTATTAATACCCACTTTCCACTTGAAGGGCTGAGCTACAAACTTCTCCTTTGGGCTCATGGAGAAGGAGCCAAGGATGAAATCTGAATAAAGTTTAGGAGATAGTTGCTTCTGTTCGGTTATTTCCTATATCACGTAGGACAGAAGTGGTGAGGCATTTCAGAGATGTGGCCATATTCAAGGCCATAATGAACTTTTATTGCCCAAAGGCGAGCTGATAATGGAGATGAGAGGAACAATACAAAGAAGGTTCCACCGTGGAGCAGGAATCAATAGCTTTAAAAATAATGGCAGCGGCTGGTATTTACTGACCACTTAGCAGCCAGGCATCTGCATTTTGTCACTTTGCCTCAACACTTAGGTAGATATTGTTCTCTTCTCCTTCTATAGTTGGGGAAAAGATTTAGAGCTTCCACATCTTCTAGACCTTCACAGCCTGCACCTGAAAAGCCCTTTACACAGTGATGAAATGCAAGAGGCCAAGGTCATAAGCAATGGTCTTCAACTAGGAAGATGAAATCCCAGCCCAACCACCCATAGTTAATGATCTTAGGAAAGCTGTTTAACTATTCTAAGCTCAGTCCCTCACCTGTAAACTAGAACAACCATAGTAAGCAACAGACAGAGCTATCTGGATGATTAAATGAGAGATGCTATGAGATGGGTATGCAATCCTGGCATCAGGGAGGGTAAGGTAGGAAGATGCCAAGTGAGTTCCAGGGTACTATGACTCTCAAAAAGTAGAATTAGGGGCTGGTGAGAAGGATCAGTGGTTAAGAGCACTGGCTGCTCTTCCAGAGGACCTGGGTTTGATTTCCAGCATCCACATGGTAGCTAACAACCATCCATAACTCCTGTTCCAGGAGATCCGATGCCCTCTTCTGGCCACCACAGGCATTGCACAACACAGGTGCACTTACATACGTGCAGGCAATATATACATACACATAAAATAAAAATAAATAAAATAAAGCCGGCGTGGTGGCGCACGCCTTTAATCCCAGCACTTGGGAGGCAGAGGCAGGTGGATCTCTGTGAGTTCAAGGCCAGCCTGGTCTACATAGTGAGTTCCAGGACAGCTGAGGCTACAAAAAGACAAAAATAAATAAAATAAAAATAAATAAATAAATAAAATATTTTTAAAAGTAGAATTAATTAATTCTTAATTCAAGGCACTTAGCTGAGGGCCAGGAATGTCAAGTGTTCAATTAATCCCATTCATTAACACCACAGCTATCAACACCACAGCTACAATCAATTCTATTAACAATTAAGACTAGCAGGGCTGGAGAGACGGCTCAAAGGTTAACTGCTCTTGCAGAGGACCCCAGTTCCATTCCCAGCACCCATGTTGGGCAGCTCACAACCACCTGTAACTCCGGCTCCAGGGGATTGAGACTCCTTGGGCACCTATACTCACAAGTACATACCTACACACAGAGATATACACATATACATAATTTAAAAGTAAAATAAATGTACCTTTTAAAAAGGAAAAAAACAATGATGCCCTGCTCATAATGGACCTTAAGCACCAATAATTTACTATTTATTCCTGCCGACCATTCATAGTATGTATTCAGATGAGTTTGAATGCCATGGTCAATATAACGTGAGTCAAGTATAAAAACCCTCTTCTGTAGTGGTTAGCATTACCTGTCAACTGAGAATCTAAAATTACCTGGAAGGTAGGCAATGGGGCATGCCTCTGAGGAGACTGTCTTGACTGCATTATTTAATTGTGGGCGGCATCACTCCCTGGATGGGATCCTGGACTGTATAATGGAGAAAGGGAGCTGAGAAGCAGCAAACATTCACTGCTGTTTCCTGACTAAGGACACAACGTGACCATCTGCTCCAACCTCCTGCTACCTCGACTTTCCCACCACAATGGCTTGAGCCATGAGCCACAATGAAGCTTTCTCCCCTCAAGTTGCTTTTGCCAGAGTATTTTATCATAGCAACAGGGGAGATAACTAAGATACCATCCCTCCTTTCCCATTCTCACCAGGAAGGTCAGTCACTCCAGGGCCAGTTCCCATACTCAACACTCAATTCAGGGAATTACAATCACATTTCCAGATGCTCCAGATCCAACAAATCCTTTCATTATAACCTGGTGCATTTACTCATTTTTCAGAACACACAACCTGTAGATAATGGTTAAAATGCATAAGGGAGCGAATGTTCCATGTTTTAAAGATGTTTGCATATTGGAAGCAGCAATCTGCTCTGGTGTAAGCAAAGCATGCTATCACTGACGTCTTATATTTCAATTTTCTTTACACCAAAACAACAAAATATTTAAACAGTTAACATCTGTTCAAAGACCTAAGATGAAAGATTTCAGAAGGCATAGGCGGTGTGTTGACTATGGAAAAAGTCAAATTACATGGGGTCCGGATTTCTGAAAGCCTGACCTATTATGTCAGAAAAGGACAGCCAAATGCCAGAAAACGTATGGAGGGGAAACTGAAACCATAAACAATCTGAGAATATTTAAACGAACAGATGGCAAGAGAAAAATAAAGGCCAGGAGAATTTCAAACATAATAGTAATGCAAACACCTCCTTTAAAAAATGCACAAACACAAGTCACAGAACTAATCATGATAAATTCTATTCGTGTTTTTTTTTTTTAATTGGGGTAGGAGTATGAAATGGGGAGGGGGGGCGTAACTGAGAGGAATGATGAATTCAACATAGTCTGTAAGGAAAGGCGGGGCAGTTGGACTCAACACAGAAATGAGCCCACAGCACAGAGCAGACACTCCAGAGAGGCGACATCACCCACCCGGGGCCCTGCACCTCCTCCCCAGCAAATCAGATTGCTTCAACAAGATATTTGATAGGAGCAAATGCAATATGCCATGGGAAAAAAAACATGAGATCAGCTGAAGAATCAGATGTTTGTTTATGTACCGCAGACAGGAAACCAAGAGCAGATGACACTCTGTCACTTTCTCAGAACCTAACCACACCTGGAATTCTATTCCTTTAACTGAAGGGAAAGTAGGACAGGGTGGCAGCTGTGGCCAGAAAAAAAAAAAAGGCCCAGAGCCAACATCCTGGAAGCTGAGCTGAAGAGCCCTGTCCCTTCCTTAATACGGAGGCCTTGTGCTGGTCAGAGTAGCTTGTTGGGGTTTTGTTCGTTTGTTTCAATCAATAGTGGGTGGGGAGATGGCTCAGTCAGTAAAGTGCTATGTAAATGAGGACTTGAGTTCAGATCTCCATCAATCATGGAGAGAGAGAGAGAAGGCTCAGCAGTTAAGAGCACTGGCTGCTCTTGCAGAGGACCCAGGTTTGATTCTCTGCACCCACATGGCAGTTAACAACTGTCCTAACTCCATTTGCAGGGGATCTGATGCCCTCTTCTGACCGCCACAGGCACTGCATGACACGGGTGCACGTACACACAATGCAAGCAATACACTCATCATAAAAATAATGAATAATAAAAAATGTATATAAAAAAATATATAGTCTGGTGTGGTGGTGCATGCCTTTGATCCCAGCACTCGGGAGGCAGAGGCAGGCAGATCTCTGTGAGTTCAAGCCCAGCCGGGTCTATATAGTGAGTTCCAGGCCAGCTGGAGCTACAAGGAGACCCTATCTCAATTAGGGGGGGAATGCATTACATTTAGTATGGTGACTTTTTTAAATCATTCAACTGTGGATCTGATCATTCTCTAATATTATTTTTAGGTGAATTATCATCTCAGGGTCCCCTTAGGAAACTTCTAAAAACCTGGACCAGCAGATACCCAGATTCTAAG
>NW_008332583.1:2399046-2450301 GCF_000622305.1 Nannospalax galili
TAAGCAAATGTTGAAAGAGAAGAGCAAAACTAGAGGACTCAATTCCTGATATAGAATGACTGTACTATAGTTACCAAAACCGTAGCAGTTTTACAAACTCAGACATTTGGACTACTGGAACAGAACAGAAACAAACCCTTGAATAGATGGCCAACTGACTTTCAACCAGAGAGTCAAGATCATTCAAAAGGAAAAGGATGGTCTTCGCAACGAATGGTACGTGGGAAATTAGCACATGCTAAAGCATGAAGTCGGACCTTTGTTTGTGCCACTGGCAAAAAAGCAACTCAAGGAACTGAGGAGATGGCTAGGTTAGTACGTGCCTGCTGTGCAAGCATGAAGACCTGAGTGCAGATGTCCAGCACCCGTGGGAAAGCTGGGCAGAGGGATCTGGGGAGACGGCTCCAATCAGTAAAGTGCTCACTACGCAAGCATGAGAACTTGAAATCTCTAGCACCTGCGTAAAAAGCTGGGCATGGCCACACATGTGCTGCAAAGGTGCTGTGGAAGGTGGAAACAAGATTGTTGGGGCTTGCTAGCCATCAGCACACAGACAAGTCTGTACCAATGTTTATGGCAGCACTATTCACAATAACCACAGTCAGAAACAGGTGGCTTTGCTTATCCAGATGAATGGATAAGCAAAATCTGTATGTCAACACAATGGAATGTTATTTTGCTTTAAAAAGGAATGAAATTCTGGTACAAGCTATAACACAGATGAAACCTGAGATCATTATGGTGAGTGAAATATGCCAGATACCCAAGGTCAAATACTTATGAGGACTTTCCTTAGAATAGGTAAATTTATTGACAAAGGAAGTAGATTAGACATAACCAGGGGCAGAAGAAAGAGAAATGAACAGGAGCTGTTTAATGAGAACAGTACTTCTGGGTGGTAAACCGAAGATCTGTGGAAATGGCCAGTGGTGGTAAAGGATGTACACCTCTGTGCGTGAACTTTATGCCAATGAACTGTGAGCTTAAAAATGGTTAAAATAGACATTTTTACAATAAAAAAAAAAAAAAAAAAAAAAAACCCAAACCACAACCAGTGCACAGGTGTATGCATTTGTGCTGAGTGGAGACAGGTGAGTTCCTAGAGCTCACTGGTCAGTCTAGGCGAATTATGAATTCCTGATTCAGTGAGAGTCTGTCTCAAAAAAAAAAAAATGTGGAGAACAAACACACTCAACATTAACTTCCCCCCACCCCCCCATCCCCCCACAAATGCAGGGAACATCAGCTGAGTATATTTTGCACACCTATCAGCTCAGGACTGGAGAAGGGAGGGAGAAGGCCCTCAAGCTCCAGGTGAGACTGGGTTCAAGGCAAAAACCCTGTCTCAAAAAACAAGCAGCATTTTGTGCCCCCTTCAGTAGTATATTAGCCCTTCCTGAAAACCAACATAACTCCCAGGCCCTGGGGGTTGGGGGAGGATTAAGGGAAAGGTGATAAAGCAGATCTGGGATTTCAACCTGAATTCCACAATCAACATGAGTCCACTATGGGAGGGCTCAAGGTGAGATAAAGTCAGAAAACCTTGTATCCAGGCTGGAGAGGGGCTTGGCAACTATACACTCACCACAGCCCACTTCAGTGACCCTGTACCAACTGTAAGAGCACAGATACTCTGAGCTTCCCTGTTACTCTAAACATCACTGAAACCCAGACAGGAGGAATTCCAACCACAGACGCATACAGCTTCTAGAACTAAGACTCTCACTTATTATACATGAAGATGCGTTAAACATGCACTTCTCTGCCTGCCTTCCTCTATCCTTAGAAGTTTGCAAAACATTAACAAAACCCAAAATGAGATGAGATTCAAATAAATTCATAAATAAATAATGCCTCTGAAGGCAAGAGAGTACCTTAAACAATGCCCCAATTAGCACAGACTTTGTAGTTGTAGATCATTAAATATTATAAATGATGTCATTAAACATACAGCAAGCCAGGGCCTGTTAAACTGCTACAAATACCTGCCCAACCTTGGCCTCAAATAGGTAATCTAAAGACCAGGTCCATTTCTGTTCCTAAAGTCACTTAGTGACATTGAATCAAAGACTGAAACATGTTGTCTAAGGTCATCCCTACAAGAGGAAATCATTTTCCAGTGTCTGTGGGAACGAGCCTGAATTACAAATCTAAGAAACAACATATTCTAAGTACCCCAGGCACATGTTGAGTTTGTTTTCCCTGCCCACGAAGAAATCAGGGCTTCGGCCTTCTCAAAACTCTCCTCAGAGACTGAGTAATATCTAACAGCTCAAGATCAATTACAGAGAAATATAAAGAGAAGTCAGGTCAAATAAACTGCAACATACCTCTGCGCTGGTTCATTAATAATTTAGTAATATCACAATTATTGATTAGACAGTTGTTATTTTAAATGGATGACCAATATCTTATCTTGACAAAGGAAGAAAAAAAAGGAGATGTTGATTTGAATTCATTATAACTGTGAATTACTTACAAATACAAAACAAATACAAAAATCTGATTTTGCAATAGACTTTATCTAATTGATATTCAAGCATTTATCAACAGATCAACCACATGCGTAGAGCACAGATTCATGGCTTATTCAGACTTACATTCCTAGATAAAATAATTGAATCATGATGTAAATCATTGGATTTCAGGAGGAAAAGAAAAAAAAAATCAAAGAGGCTCAAGAATTTTAGAGATGAAAGGGATTCTAAGACTAGGGGTGTCTTCTATGATGTTTCTGTGAAGCTATTTTCAAAAGCAAGGGCAAAGTAAATACCAATAAAGGTTCTTTCTGATACTTCAGTGTGCGTGTACATGCGTGTGTGTGTGTGTGTGTGTGTATGTATGTGTGTGTCTCTAAGGAAGGTTACATTTGGAACCTTACATACACACTTAGCCAAGAATGAAAAGGTTATTTTAATCCATGAAGGTAACTGAAGTACCAGGAGCAAGTTTGTTCTTCGTAATAGCTGTTCACTAACTCTGCAAGCTTGAAACAGTTCAACATCGATGACTCCAGTAAAATAGCACACTGTCTGAGTTTGGACATCAAGTGTGATTTCTGAATCCAAATCACTGCACTAAAATACTTTTTGTTCAATTCCAAGTAAACTTAACAAAGAACAGCAACAGTGATGAAGTCTCAAAGTGACAACCTGCCACACAGCACGGGGGTAAGTCTTGAAGAGAAGAGCTTTCATCTACACAAGATGTGAACAGACTATGGCCGGTGGTCCAAGCCCAGCAATCTTTCATGTTTCTGCATAAAGTTTTATTAGAACACGGCCAAGAATTGTTTACCTGTATCCCTGGGACCCAGGACAGTAGATGCAACAAAAACCATCTGGTTCACAAGAGAAACATTTCCCACATTATTCTTCACACACAAACTTTACAACTCTTGGTCTTGAGCAGACTTGCTAGAACCCCAGTGGTCTATGACTTCCCAATGGAAAACAAGTTAATTTTTAATAAGTCTTTTGATTATGAACTGAAAATTGCACAGCACAGGAGCAACACTTAAGGTTCTTTCAGCACCAGAAATCATTCACACAGATGTTGGTTTCTCAAATTGTCACAGGCAGTCATGACAGCTTTAATTTTATGACAGTTGTTAGACCTGCCAGTAGATCTGATAAGGTATTAATAAAATGTTCACAAATTGCCAGTTACAAATTTTAAATTGGGATGTCTCAATATAATCAGTTCTCTCTATAAGCCTATGTACTTCACGAGAGAAAGTTACAAATATTTCTTTTTTTCTTTTCTTTTTTTTTGGGGGGGGGCATCCACCTGTTTCTGCCTCCCTCTGAGTGCTGGGTGGGATTAAAGGTGCATACCGGCATGCCTAGCATAATGATTCCTTTTAAATCTCGTAGTCCTAGAGAGCTGAATTTCGTTCTTCTATCCGAGAATAGAATGTAAGCCCCTGCCTTCTTAATGAGAAGACCCCAGACCATGTGAATAAATAACTGGACATGGTCCAATATGGCCAATGCTGATTCAAGAGGCAAAACTCAGGCAACTGGAGTGACTGCTTTGAAGACTTTGCATATTTGAATAGATCCTTTCTTTTTGCCAGACAAAAATCACAAGTTGGTAGTCTCCTGTCTACTGGGCTCCATCATCAATCTACAGTGCAGCAGTAAAAGCAACCTCCTTGGGGAGCAGGTGACCTAATTGCAAGTCTTTTAACAGGACTCTACTTGGTGGCCAGGATTCTCCTGAAAGCCATGGTGGTCACAAATGCCTAGCTAAGAAGGTAATTCTCTTCATCAAGGGAAACAGCTTTACAGTCCATCAAGTCAATAATCGGCCTTAAAAGACGTTTCTAAGAACAAACTGACTTTAATAATTCCATTGTAATATAATGCCCATCATACCGAAATTAAAGGCATTCAGAGAACCAGCATTGGGCATTAAGGTCCAAAGTATGCAAATGGAGATACTCTGGTGTACAGACTCAGTGATCTGGCCTTCCAAGCAGTCCAGACAAGTCCAATCAAGCAGACCATGCCAAGCTGCTCTCTTTGTGCTAGTTCATGGTACTCAGGAGCACCTGGCTTAAGGGAACACAGAGAAGCAGAAAGGAGACAACTGGGAATCTTTAGCATTTCACACAGCAAACCCTCAACCCACCCACCGAAACTCAGCACAGGAATGTTTTCCAACAGAGACTGTGATTTTCACCACAGCTGCCCTTAGATCTGCTCTACAGCAGGCAGAGAACGACAGCATAAATCTGCTAATTCCTGGTATGGGGTTTTTCAAGTACCTGGAATTGGTCCAAAGTAATTTTCCCTATCAACAGAAAATACAAATGAACATCAAAGGTCACCAGAAAGTATCATCAGCATAACTCATTTTCCTCCTCCCACCCCTCTCCCTTCCACCCAAACAATGCAGCTCTAAGTGGGGAAAATGTTAGAGACTGTTTTACACTATGTTATAAAGCACTTGTCAACCAGAATACTACATTGCCAACTATTTTCACTTTAGGGATATATATTAAAAATTCCAAGTGTGCTTTGCTCAGGAAAACCAGCAGCAAGACATGGAGATGGGGGTGGTGACTCAGGAAGAATTCAGAGTACATCTACTAGCACGGTTACAAAGCTTTCCATCTTCTAATCCCAGTGGGACATGTCAAAGGCATAATGGTAAATTTCCTCAGTTTTAGCATATTCTAAATCTACATGATCTAATCAGAGAATAATTATTTTAAAACATATTAGTCTCAAAATCTGATAGACATACGGCATTTCTGGTGTTATTTCACACACACAAAAAAAAAATTCACAGGATAAGGTTAAAAATAGAAATACTGTAAAAGTGGGCTGCTTTTTTCCCTCTCTCTAAAAATAATACACTTGCCTGTTCCTGACACAAACAAAGATACATATTCAGTTTCGGAATGGATTCCTTTCCTCTTTTCTAACTCTTCCCAACCTTGACTCTCCAAGCACCCTTGAATTCCTACAGGAATTATAATTATCAGCTTACTTGTGTAAACCTTTTCTCAAGGTCCTTTAGACATAAATACTCCTAACTAGTAAACAACTAACACTGACATAGCTCATAAGATCCAAGGTACCATATCAACCCAGAGACAGAGTAAGTCTGGATGGACCATAGCTTACAAGCTATGAAGGGAACCCAAGCCATAGACTATATTCTTTTCTTGCATTAAAAAGCTAAGACACGGGGCTGGAGAGGTGGCTCAGCAGTTAAGAGCACTGGCTGCTCTTGCAGAGGACCTGGGTTTAATTCCCAGCACCCACGGGGCAGCTAACAATCATTCTTCACTCCAGTTCCAGGGGACCCAATACCCTCTTCTGACCTCCGGGGACATTGCACAACATGAATGCACTTAAATACATACCGGCAAAATACCCATACACATAAAACAGAAGTAAACAAACAAACAAAAATTTTTAAAGCTAGGACAGCCAAGAAAGAAGAAAAATAACAAACTTTCAAAAACTTAAAATGAAATGCCAACTGCCCAAGGCCAATCTTCCTCTTTTAATTTCTAAACTCCCACTTTGGAGCATCTATCTGACACCATCCACCTCACACCCGTTCATATTACAAGGGAAAGGTGTTTGGCCTTTTTTTTTTTTTTTTTTTTTTTTTAAATTTCACAGTGATTGGTAAGGAAATGCCAAGGCACACAAGATTTTTAGAGAACCACACATGACATTCATCTACGGTGGCATCTGTTTATAGATCGAACCAGAGCTTGTCACATTCCATTCTGAAGGACTAAAGAAGAGGCCAGACCGGGGAGAAATGTTGGTTACTTTCAAACTAGTGTAAGTACAGAATTCAAAAGAAGGCAAAGGGAAATGAAAACCCAGAGCTGCTTCTCATAAGTGGATGAAGGGCTGGGGACGGGGTTATTCACCAAATTCATGACACATTCAATCCTGTTTATATAGTTTCTTACCAATCCCCCTTTGTTATCATTGCCTATCTGGATATATAAAGATGCACAAGCGTGGGGATCTGAGTTTGATGCTCAGCATCCAGGGGGATGGGGGTGGGAATAGGCCTGTGCCACAGAGGCATTCACCGGTAATCCTGGTATCAGGGAGGAAGATGCAGGAAGAGCCCTGTGGCCCGCTGGTCTGCCAGGCTAGCTCAGTCAGTGAATACCGTGAGAGGCCCTGACTCAGAAAGCAAAGGGTAAGTAAGGGTGATTAAGAAAGATACCCAGCAACAGCCCCTGGCTTCCACATCCATGCACACAAATGTATACATGCACATGCGCACGCGTGCACACACACACACACACACAGTATTGTTTAAAGGTTCCACATTCACACATTCACATTGAGATTTGTCTGCGTATCACCGTGTCTGATTCCACGTACAATACTTTATAGTCACTGCTTTACTTCTCCCTGAAGGACATGGTTTCTCAAATAATCACCATGAGCTGAAGCCAGGTCTACACTAGAAAAGGAAAGTCAGGCAACTTCCTACAAATTACAAAGCTAATTTAACACCAAAAGTCCTCAGTTACCAGAAACAGGCAGCTAATGGAAGTCTAAGTATGTGGGGAGGACTTTAATTAGCCTGAATTATCTGGATAATTACATTGATTTTTGCTAACGTAAATTCATTCTTAATCGGCCAAGTTAATTATATAAATATATATCTCTTCTACGATGTTCTAGATTTTTCAAACCAAAGAGTATTCGGCTTAATTTTCCTAGGTAAGTGCTAAATTACGCACTTCGTTTTACATTTGTATAAACAAACCCCTGGTGTGGACATGACCTAAAAAAAGCACACATTATCTCCTGATCTGTCCTCCCTCTAATTGCATCACTCTCAAAACCAAACATGCCAGAGGTTAATGTAAAGAACCTATACTTAATTCATAAACACAGTTTGGAAAAATGGTTAGGAGTTGCCAGTTAGAGGCAGAACCAGGAACATTTCTACAGCATTCCTGCATGTAATTAGCCTCTTTTTTCCCCCTTCGCTATTTATAAATGCATAAATATACCTGAGCTCTACGTAACGATGACAGGCAGTGACAACATATTGATACACAGTGCCACTTCAGAGTTGGAAATGAATATTTCATTAGCTGAGTTATCACTGCTGGGTTACGACCTTCAGCTCTCTAATTTTAAATTCATCCATTTTCAGACTATTAAGCTGTTCTTGAGCATGCCACAGAAATTACAGATGTAGAGGTAAATTTTCAAGATAATTTTTAATTCCAAGAAAAGGTCAAGGACACGCATACTAAATTCTTGAAAAGAACCATGTCTTGTACTGAGAGTAAATGGATCACTTGGGTTGTTAATGATGGTGATTTCTGCGTTTGAAAATAGAAAGGCAGAAGCAACAGATCGCAGTTGCCAAATGAAATTAGCAAGCTCCCAATTTCCAAGCAGCTATCACAAGAACTTAAAAGGGGGCAATGACCCAGATGGCCAACTAAGTAGGCTGTCTGAAGACTCAGTCCAGACAGATGCCAGCTTCTAGCTCAGTCTCCATTTCGTCCACTGTAGTAGTCCTTCCAGGAAGAAAAGCTGTGATAACTCCCAGTGCTGCCCGTCTCCCTTCACTCCTTCCTTGCTTCCTATCTTTCTCCAGTTAAAAGAATGTCCTTGTAGAATCAAAACTATCCACATGTGACCATACACTTTAAGAAACTGTCTGCAGGGTCACAGATGGCAAAACAGTTAAGAGTGTGTACTCTCTTCCAGAAGACCCAAATTCAGTTCCCAGCACTAACATCAGGCAGCTCACAAATGCTTGTATCTCCAGTCCCAGGAGATAGAACGCCATCTTCTGGCCTTCAAGGAAAATGAACTCAAGTACACTGACACACACATACATCCATAATGAAAAGTAGATAATCTTTTTTTAAAAACAGAAATCATCTGGAGCTCATACAACAATGGTGACGGCATGCACAAGACCTATGCAAACTCAATCGGACACAAAAACCAGCACAGAACTGAGGAAATGGGCCAGAAGGTCCAAGTTAACAGAAGTATTGTCAGCGGATCACTGCTGGGTGAGGGAGAGTTAGTCTTCTTTCAAAGCGTGATGCTCTGACCAGGCTTCAGTGGATGAACTCATACTGAGGGAACACAAACTTGACTCGATAGACAGTAACATGTAGACACAATGCATGAAATACAGTGGGGGGGTGGGGCTATGGTGGGGTGCAGATTAGGGGAGAGGGGTCTAAATACACTTCAGATGAATGAAATGCACAAAAATTCAATAAAATATACATTTAAAAAAAGAGAAAAGAAATTATATGGATCTGGGTATGGTGGCACACGCCTTTAATCCCAGTACTCAGGAGGCAGAGGCTGGCAGATCTCTGTGAGATTGGAGGACAGCCTGGTCTACATAGTCAGTTCTATGCCTGCTGGGTCTACAGGGAGACCTGACCCGGTCTGGGACAAAAATAGAAAAAGAAAGAGGTGGAGAGGGACGTTATTATCTGGAAGCAATGAAGGAGGAAGAGAAGAAAAACACCAGTTGATTGGCAGGAACTTTTTACCCAGCCCAGCATTGCCCAACCCTATCCTGGAGCTCTGCCCCTCCTCCATAATATTGCTCAGATGACTTCTTGGAACAGGAGGGCAGACTCCTGAGCACATGGCTCCAATCAGAGCATCCATTACTGTCCTCTTCAAAACTTCTGGGGCAGTTCCTGGCTCACTTCACTCTGACTTTACTGTGCGCCTCTCACCACCCCTGGACTCTGCTGCTCACTTCTTCCTTTTTAAATCCTGATGTTTCTCTGGGGATGTCACTCATACACCTCAGTTAATCCTAAAACCTCTCCACCAGCCCAACCTTCAAGCTCAATCAGTGACAAGTGAGACCATTTTAACAGTACATCCTGGGCACTTGCAATGAACCCAGACAACCCACTGCCCAGATCCCTCTCGTGGATGAAGACTGTCCACGATCAACCCAAGATCAACTGCCTCTAACGACAGCCCTCAAATTCTTCCTAGTGCCTGTGAGTGCCTTGCGGTGCCCACCATGAACTGTAGCAGTCATGGTCTCCATCCCTTGCTCGGAGTTTACTGATCATAGGGACGCACTGTCACTAACCCCTTCTCGACTGCCACATGTCAGCCTTCAACATGCAGCATCCTCAGTGCTGTTTGCCATGACTCAATATCATCCACCCACAAAAACTCTCCCAATTCACCATCAACACACTGGGCTCTCCAACCACCTGGGCTTTTCCTTTTCGCTGGAGTCATCTCATAATGGAGTCCTGTGACCTGTCATAAATGTTCCTTACATCCAAACTCCTTTAATACCCAGAGAGTCTAGCACAGAGCTAATAAAAAAATAAACGGATATGCTGAAGAAAGTGAATTATGAAGTGAAATAAACAACTACCCTGGGGCAATGATTTCCTTAAAAGTCAAAGCCGATGTGAGTGAAGCCTCGCTTTACACATCATATCAGCATCAAAAGGCTCTGCGTCAGCTGATGAGCTAGGGTGCACATTCCTATTCAGCATCTGTGTTTTGTCCTGGTTCTGTGGTGTTGGGAATGAAGCCAGGCCCCTCACATATGCTAGACAGATGCTCTACACTAAGCTCCATCTCCAGCCCTCTTTTCCCTTCTTATGGTGAGACAGGGTCTCATTAAGTTGCAGGGCTTGTATCGAATTTGTCATCTTCCTGCCTCAGCCTCCGAGTAGCTGGGTTTGTAGGCCTATGCCAACAGGCCTGGCCTTTTCAGTGATCTCTTTCCCCCTTTTACTCATGCGTCTACTCTGACTCTATGAACAAGTCATTTACTCCACCCCTTAAAATGTCACACTTTCGACAGTGTGGTGGCACATGCCTTTAATCCCAACACTCAGGACTCAGAGTCAGTCAGAACTCTGTGTGTTCAAGACCAGCCAGCTACATAACGTGACCCTATCTAAAGGGGGTAAAAAAAGTCAAGTTTCTGGGTCAATCAACACTTACTTAACCACATGCCAAATTTCTTTTTTATTTTATTTTATTTATTATTTTTATTTTATGTGTATGTGTGTATGGCCTGCATGTAGGTAAGTGCACCTATGTCATACAATGCCTGCGGAGGTCAGAAGAGGCTGTCGGATCCCCTGGCACTGCAGTTACAGGCAGTTGTTAGCTGCCATGTGGGTGCTGGGATTCGAATCCGGGTCTTCTGCAAGAACAACCAGTGTTCTTAACCACTAAGCCATCTGTCCGGCCCCCCCACATGCCAAATTTCACTGTACACATCACACTTTGAAATCACAACTGATAAAGGATTTGTTTAGTATTTAATACCAACTAGAATTTGAGGAGGCTGGATTCATCTGCCAGGCTTACTGACTCAAACACAATTTACTGATTAATATAACACACAAAGAAACTGATGAAAACTGTACAATGCTCTCTGTCCCACGATGTCTCGGAGACCTGAAACAACTCATTGTGTCCCTTTGCTTCAGAGCTGGGACAGTGTTTTATAACAAGGCAGCACTAGAATTAGAGACTGGGCAGAAGTCCTGCAAGATTTATATTATGTTTATTATAAAAGAAACATGTAGATCAATCAAATAATAAATTCAATTAATTTAATAATTGGCATCCTTATGACAGTTCAATTGAAAATCAGCTGCCTGTCTACAGTTAAGGACAAGGGTATTACATTGATAAAAAGCTGTCCATGCCAATGAACAAATTTTATTAAGAGTAGTAGTTAGGATGTGGGAAGCCATGATATCCATTTAAAATTCATTGATCTACACAACACAGAGCATTCCACACTGTTAAAAAAAAAAAAAAAACTGAACAGACTGGACAATTAATTGATCAAAAGAAAGTCATCAAACTAGGTATGGTTTGTGTCTGTCATCCAACTCCAGAAAAACAGACTAAATGTTCTACACCTGAAGTCCTTTCATGTTTCACCCGTAAAGAGCCCATAGCTAAAAATATTTCATATGAAATGATTCGCAAATTCATTAGCTCGTATGTGACTAAAGTCTTCAAACCCTCCTCCTGATCTAATTAATATTGCTGGAGACTGTTCTTTGATTTGAGGTGAGGTCTTACACTGTAACCCAGAATGGCCTTGAATTTAAGGTCCTCCTGCCTCAGCATTCTGAGTGGGCACCACCATTACTGGCTCTAAACTGCTTTACTATAGATGGAAGGAAAAAAACGCAATGAATTCCCCACCTGAAAAAGCCACACGGCATCCTTTGCCCTACAGAGGTCATCAAGGAGAAGTTCCTGGCCAAATCCTCCTTATAGCCAGTTATTCCTTCAGCTTTCTGTCACCGGAAATTAGCTAGCATAATCGAGATCCGATTGAGAAACTCTTAAGAGCTACATAATTACAGAAGTTCTTCCTCATTCCCACTGGAGGCACTGCAGTCTGAGCCCATGGGCTCTGCCCATGTTTGGTTAACAAAAATCCCATTTCCTTACAATAATAAGACATCCTCCAATCACTCTCACAATAGAAAGGATGGCCAGGGGCTCACATTTTAATGTCAGAGATCCTTTGTCTTCACATTTCAAGCTAATTGGAAGCAATGCCTAGAAATTTGTTTTTCAAACAGTTAAGGACCTGAAAGCAAATTCTTAGATCATGGATGCAAATTCTATAATCTCATGGGCCAAGCTAGGAATAGAAGTGACAGAGTTCAAAATTACTAAACAATAGGGACTGAGCGAAGGAGGTGCTGCGGACACGAAGCAACATGGGCTCCCAGCTGCCCTACTGCGTGAGTCCACTGAGTCCTTTAAGATGTGGTCACTATGATTTTAATAGAAGAAAAATGTTATTATGACTTTTTAAATAAAATCAATTTTTAAATACTGAGAACCAATTCAAGGGAAAAATTTTTGACAAAGTATCTGCAGACTAAATGCAGCCCAAAGTTAGAATTATAAGTTCAATTTACTTATGTGACTTCACTCCATGCCCCCCACCCAAATCACAATAGCTTCATTAAGCATTCTGAAAATTTTTTACTCAGGGTCTAAGTATCCACCTGTCCCCTACTCAAGGTTCAGATATTTTCCAACTTCATAAAAAGATCTCTAACCTAAGGCTCACAGAACATAGAACAAAGGATGAAGAGAACACTAATGCATCTTTCAATTCTCATCAATGAAGCTCCCTCATGCAACAGGGCCAGGAACACAAAAGGCCACAAATGGCTGAAATGCAAAGAATAAGAGTTGGCAGAGTATGGGTCCTTGGACAGGACTCCTATATTGAGGTCCACTCACCCAGGACTCAGGGACCATTGCAGAAGAGGGGTGGAAAATTGTAAGAGCCAGGGAGGAGGTGCAGGACCATACGGAAATAGTCCTACAGGCACCTGGGACCCTTCTCATACAAACCTACAGCAATGGTGTCAGCATGCACAAGACCCATGCAAACTCAAGCAGACAAAAACCCACCACCAAACTGTGGAAATGGACAGCAGGCCCCAATCTTAGTCTAAGAATTTGTTGGCAGCTGATTACTGCTAGGTGAGGAAGAACTGATCTTCTTAATGGGAAGGACCCTAGATACACTGCCTGGCCCCCAGTGGATGAACTTGCACTGAGGGACATCTGAGGACACTAACTTGACACAACAGGACTCAACACAAATGACAGGATATATGAATTCCAGTGGTGGGGGAAGCTATGGGAGGGTGCTAAAGGGGAAGGGGGAAAGGGGTATAAAATGATTAAGATGTTCTGTATGAAATGCACAAAAATTCAAAAGAAAATACAGAACTAAGTGTTATAAGCAATTAAAGTGCAATTTAAGAGGTTATGCCAATGACAAACATCCCAAACTACAAAAGAAGATATGTATAACAGTTCCTTGACTCTACCTTTAAAGAACAGCTCCTTCACAGGCTATTTATTGCCAGAGCTCTTTGTTATCTCCCAGAACTTGAAGCTAAGACCCTACTGCTGAAGACAGGCTATACTTCGGACACGGGACTTGGAGCAATGAAAGCCTTCTCCCTGAAGACTAGCTCTCATCGTTCTAGAGGATACTATACAAGCTACTAAGGGAGAAAATTCAGTCAATGGTCCAACTCAGCCCTAAAGCCTAATAACTATAACGACCAACACAGCAAACTACCTCTATTGATGCAGTTGCAGCACTGTTGTCTGGGGGGCAATCAACAGCTGTCTCATTGGATTTAAAGTCCTCTCAATGTGAGGGAACTCATGGTAGCACTGTAAATATAGCCAAATATACACGGCTGGAGGGGTCATAGATCCTAGTAAAAAAAAAAAAAAAACCCTATCTCTGTTGTATCACTAGACAAGTGAAATTTCTTTTCATGCTAAATATGCTAAATATGTATCCTTATATTTACAGACAAGTATATCGTACACCACTCATCAAAGAAGCTTCTTTTTTGCAACAGATGGAGGCTACTGCAGGGTTCCACAACTGAACACACATTTGAGAGATGCCCAGCCCCAGGCGACATATCTACAGTGGAACTGCTATACCTAAGGTTCATGGAACATAGCAGAACAGGGGGTAGAGAGAAAACTAGTGCATCGCTCAACTCTCACCAGCAGAGCTTCCTTATACAGCAGAGTGCAATGCACACAAATGGCTAAGTTTTGGAGAATGAGACTGCAGTGTGTGTGTCCCTGGATAGGACTCCTATACTGAACCTCACTGACCCATGGCTCAGGGACCATTGTGGAAGAGGGGATGGAAAGATTTTAAGAGTCCGGGTAGAACCATGAACATAGGAAAACAGAGGTTTTCACTGGAAGCTTGCCCATTTGAACTTGCAGCAATGATAGCATTGAGCATAAGACCCATGCTAACTAATCAGACAAAGGCCAGAGTGGATCAAGGGAAAGAAGCAATGAGTCAGCCCTGGCCTGGGAACTATTGGCAACTGATTATTGCTGGCCGAGGAAGAATAGATCTTCCGTAAGATCCCTAGGTACGCTGACTAGACTCCACTGAATGAACCTGCACCAAAGGGTATCTGGGTACAAATGCTTGACCGGATAGGACTTACTACTATGTATGACAGAATGCATGAAATCCAGTGTGTGTGTGTGTGTGTGTGTGTGTGTGTGTGTGTGTGTGTGGCGGGGGGGTTAATGTGGGATAGGGGAGGGGGTCTAAATTTGGTTAAGAACTATTGTATGAAATTCACAAAAGCTAAATAAATAAATAAATAAATTTAAAGATCCTAACACAAAATAATGAAACAATGTGGTCAGCCTTTCTCAGAGGAGCTGATCAGATGCCTTCAACAACATGTTATCACTTAATTATACTTCAAGTAATTACTCTGTCTTATCCAGAGAAACACTCTTGGGCTTCAAATGGGACAGTAAAGCTCTGTGACCAGTATGTCTTTCTATCACTGTTTCTTAAGGTACAGTGTCTTAGTACAATATGAGAAAAAGGCTAAACAAACAGGTCCTGGGCAAAGATTCAAGTGCCAATCAGTAATTTACATGGAAGATGACCCAACAAATGATCGTGGTATTAAGAAACAAGAGAAAGAGGCTGGAGAGATGGCTCAGTGATTAAGAACACAACACTGTCTGCTCTTGCAGAGGACTCAGGTTCGATTCCCAGCTCCCACATGGCAGCTAACAACTGCCTGTAACTCCAGTTCCAGGGGCTCTGACACCCTCTTCTGACCTCCACGGGTATTGCAAGACAAGGGTGCACTTACACATACACATGCAAGCAATAGATTCATACACATAAAATAAAAATAATATTAAAAAAGAAACAAGTGACTACCCAACTCTGATCAATCATTGTTATCCAACACTGATACAGCTGCTAAGTGATATGTGTGCCTTGAGCCTCAGTGGACTGCTGGATGCATGTTCATTTGGACCCAGAGGCCTCGAAGTAGAAGAGTTAATGATAGCATGTGATTCAAAATGAAGAGAGAAAGTGACAGGGAACTAACAACGACTATACTCCCTCTAATCGTGGTACACTCAACCGATACTGACTGACCAAGAGCTAAGACAAGAGAAGTTAAGAAACCAGCTTTCTCGATGCGAAGAGCCTGATGAGCTGTCTAGTCTCTAAGTTCCATCATATCTACCTAGAAGAGCACTTAGCCTCTATCCCTCAACTTCTGTCTACATCTTTGCTTGCTAGAGGGATACAAAAATAGGCTCATCTTTAAGGAGGTATTTTAGTCTCAGCTCTCCAGGGACAAGTCAACTGTGATGTACAGTGCCAAACCCCAGGCCTTAGGCCCCCAACATCCGTGTGTGTAATTAGGAAGGCAATTAGGAGCAATCACATTCTTCTGGCCAATTACTGCTTCTCACAGGGAGTCTCACTCTTAAAATTAGACCTGGAGTGAAAACCTACTTGTGCAGCATAATCCCCTCCACTCTGGTCTCTCCAAGGATCTATCAGATGTTCCCCTGGTTTACTTAGCTTCAAGCACTCTCTGGAGAATGCAGAACTATGTGCAATTTCCTAATGGATTTTAATCTCTGGACAAAATGAGGGTATTTCAAAACAGCAGTTCTACTAGCTGTAGTAAGTAAGCAGTAACTTCTAAGATGGACCAAAAGTATCTCAACTTCTGAGGCAAAAACATCACCTTGAGATGATTGAAAATACTACTGATCACTTAAAGGCTTGTTGACTAGCCTTGAGACCATTTTCACATACAACCTGTAAGACAATGCAAGACCCAGCATCATGTTCTAAGACTTCATCTCAAACTATTCCCCTCTCCCTCACATTATTCCCAGCTTCCAGGGTGTACCATAGGATGCTAGACCCATTCAAGGCCTTCCAGGATTTTAGTGCTTGCTACGACTGCTACTTAACTGATCACATGGCTGTGAGACGCTCAGTCATCAACTCAAATAGATTTCCTGCTGCTATTATCCACCAAAATCCCATTGGCTCCTTCATGGCTGCAACAGAGCGCTACTGTCCATTGACAAGTTCTGTGTCCTAGAAGGACACAGTTCGTAGGCGTGGGGACCGAATGTGTCACATTCTCCAGTGGAGCTTCAGTGTCACAGAGGAGGCTCCAGCATTTGTCGTATGAATGAAGAGATGAAAGCTTCTTTTGGACATTCCGTGTGTCAGGTATTTGCACAAGGCACCGGAGAGCCAACTATAAATGGTACTTGAAATAGTAAAACTTTAACAGTGAAATGGACAAACAGGCCTTTCAAAGCTCTATCGTTTACAGAAGTTCTCAAATATAAAGACAGGTTAACAGATTGCTAGTTGACCATCTGTTATGATTCACAGAACTGAAAAGAGATTACTGCTCATGATCTACACCCACGGTCCATAACACATATGTCTCTGGTGACCATCCTCTGGGACACTCGCACACTCCTTGACCTGTCCTGTTTGGGCCTTCAGTTCCCAAATTTGGGCTGCAAACAGTCCTGGCATTCAACTTCACTCATCTAATGTCTCCCAGTTGCCTGCTTGCTCCAGCTGCATCACATTAACCGCCCCCGTTAATGAGCACTGGGAACTTGTCAGTTCCTCTGTAAGACTGTCAGTCTTCCCAGTCCTGGAAGAAAACAATACTGCTTAGTATATCTCCACCTCACAGGCACTTAATAAAGCTTGCTGAAAGGAAAGAGGGAAAGATCAAGATTGAAACGGCTAATTTCTCTCTTGTATTGCCTGACACACTGGCCAATAGCCACATGAGGTACTTAAATTTAATTTTCCTCAAATTAAATTCAGTTCCTCAACCACACTAGCCATATTTCAATTACTCAATGGCCACAGGTGGCTCGTGTCTACTATAGTAGCTGGTACAGAATGGAACATCTCTATCACTGTAGAGCCCTACTGGACTGGACTGGACAGATCTTTATAAAATAAAGCAACCAAGTAAACACTTTATTACTTATTTACTAGGAGAAATGGCATTTCTGGCTTTCCACAGACTCACTTAATTCAATAAAATGCTTCAAATATTTATGTAAGAATTTTTCTGTGTGCGGTACCAGGTTAAGACTCCGAGGACTAAGAGCCTAACCTTGACTCCCAAGAACTCCACAGACCACTCTGCAAAGCAAAACACAGCATACCAGTCAGCTTTATTTCAGTGCAAAAATAATCGATGAGGAAAGCTAAATGGACAAGCAATCATTAATTCAAATTGGAGAAGAGAATCAAATTTAAATTCTAAAAGCAGTTAGGCAATGAACTGGTTTCTAAGCTACACCTTAAAGACAGGGGAGAGTTTAATAGACAAAAAGCCATCCAAGATTAAAAATCTGTAGAAAACAGGATTCAGCTGCAGAAATAGAAGCGAGGCTATGCCAAAGCGTAAGGTCAGTTCAAGGAAAGGGCACCAAACACCCAAGAGTTCCAGGTGGAAGGACAGAACTCCTTCCATGGGAAGCTGGGTGCAACTCTACAAAGGTCCTAGGTTAGAAGGTACCTGCCTAGTTCACTGTCAATCGTACACTCTCTCCCTTTCTTTAACCATTAAGTGTTACCTTGGCAAAGAAAGAGGAAACAGCTGTGCAGGTATCGATCTATTCAATAGAACTGAACTAAAAAAAAAAAAAAAAATCCCTGTAACAATGAGAACTTGGGGGTCCCAAAGTCTTCGCACATTAAAAGATATAAGTCCAGCTCATGGCTTTTATTTATCGAAAAGAAACCCTGACAAAATAGTTGGAGACCAGCCAGCAGTAGCATTCTCTAGGTATAGAGCATCTTTCTACATGATACAGTTCTGAAGGAAAATCTGGAGGAGTGGAGTTGTCAGACCACGATGACCCACTGGGGTAATCAGAAGCTGGGGTTCTCTGCTTTGGTGATTATTTTCCACAGAAACATGCTGCTTATGGGGAAGCTATTTGTAAGATGGTTGAGCACAGATCAAACTGTTCTACAGCATCAACTCCACTATCAAAATGAAGATTTCAGTTATGAGACAGACGTTTCGACTTCAAGGTCATCTTGAAGGGAGATGAAGAACAGAGAGCAGACCAATATTCCACAAGTAAAGCAGGCCATAGTGCATTGCAAGGTGTGCTACCGTCTCTTTGAAATTTAACATGTTCCACACAACATCAATCTGATCAAGTATATTAACTGAAGATGGGGAAAAGAGCCCAACTGCTAGGAACGGAAAATTATAGCAGGCCCAAGAAAAAGGCCCAGTTTGCAAATGGATGGAGTAGGCCCTGACAAAAGAATATATTCTTGATTTGGGGATAGGTCAGTGTAATGACTAGGTCACTTGGACAGCTAGACTAATCTTGTTTGAATCAATAACTTTCTTAGGTCTCTGTTGGTGGTCTTTTGTTTGTGGTGCTGACGTCAAGCTCCAGGTTCTGCAAATGCTAGGCAAGTGTCATACCACTGAGTGACAGATATCCCAGCCTTTGCGTTTCTGAGACAGAAAATTGCTATGTAGCTTAGGCTGGCCTCAAACTGACTTTGCAGTTTGCCTTTGACTACTAGTTAACTACTAGTTACCTACTCCTGTCTTGGCTTCCCAAGTGCTGAGATTTCAGGGATGCCACACCACATTC
This sequence comes from Nannospalax galili, assembly GCF_000622305.1. Classification (NCBI taxonomy): domain Eukaryota; kingdom Metazoa; phylum Chordata; class Mammalia; order Rodentia; family Spalacidae; genus Nannospalax; species Nannospalax galili. The sequence continues at coordinate 2,418,084 of NW_008332583.1, forward strand.
ATTTGTTCTTTCTCTTAGTGCTTAGTAACCTACACACAGGTAGAAAGTGAACCAGAGATCATCCATCAAGCAGCCTTCCATGGTACCATCTGCCCCAATTTTAACACTGTCTAATATAATACAATGATTTCACCATTGGAATCTCCCAAGAGTGTAATCAAGACACAGTCATGCTTATAAAGAGAAAACACACTGCAGTGGACTCTAGTTTTCCACCTGCCCACCACTGCCAACGTGAGCTCGAGACTGTAGGAGGGGTTACTGCCTTCCTATACTACTGGAACTCTATGCAACAGCTCTGTGGTGGTTTCAATGAGAAATGTCCCCCAGAGGCTCAGCTTTTGAACACTTAAATGGTTCCCACTTGGTAGCACTATTGGGAGAAGGTCATGGAACCTTCAGGAGGTGTGGCCTTGCTGGAGGCAGCTCATCACTGGGTCCCAGCTTTAAGATTTCATGGCTTCCCTCATTTGCTTGAAGATGGAATTGCTAGGCTTTCTGCTCTGGCCACCTCTGCCACCATGTCTCCTACCACGTTGGGCTCTTATCTTTCTGCAACCATAAGCCAAACAAACTTTTCTGTAAGTTACCTCAGTCATGGTATTTTATCTTAGCAACAGAAAAGTAACCAATACAAGCTCCAATACCAATTCTCACATTGTTCACACAAAAGCCCAAGTCTTAAGTGCTAGTAAACAACCTCCAAAGGAGGTATTAGCAACCCTACCATCACCTGAAAAATTGATTCTCTTAACCAAGTAAGTGAACACACAGCCTTGGCCCAGGCACACTTCCTAGGTGCAGTGGCCAGACAGAGATGAAAATCTTACAATCTAGGACCTCTCAGTCATCAAACACATCTGCACTTGGCCTTTTTTTTTTTTTTCGGTCTTTTTGAGACAGGGTCTCCCTGTAACCCCAGCTGTCACAGGGCCTCCCTCTCTTCAAACACCTCTCCCCTTTGCCTTTTTTTTTTTTTTTTTCGGTCTTTTTGAGACAGGGTCTCCCTGTAACCCCAGCTGTCCTGGAACTCACCATGTAGCCTAGGCTGGCCTTGAACTCACAGAGATCCGCCTGCCTCTGCCTCCCGAGTGCTGGGACTAAAGGCATGCGCCACCAGCCACTTTGCCTTTTTAAATTTACTTTAAAAAAGAAACCAAACAAATATACATATATATGCGTATATGTGTGTGCGTGCATGCGTGTGCGTACATATATGTATAATGCATTTTATGTTCTTTATTATATTTTAAATAACATTATATATCCTACACAAAAATCTTGTAAACATAAGATTATACATAAAATCTTCCTTAGGGGAGGTCAAGATGGCACAGTGGGTAAAGGAGCTTGCCACTAAGCCTAATGACCTGAGTTCCACCCCTGGGACCCATATGGTAGAAGGAGAGAACCAACTCCCACTAGTTGCCCTCTGACATCCACACATTGGCAGAGGTATGCAGGCACACACATACAAATAAACAAAAACGGCTGTGTTCTGCCTCGTTGAAATTTTCTGAAAGATTGTGATCCTTTAGTCTCTAAGTCAGGAATGTATGGGATAAATGTGTAAGTAGAAGTTTTAAAGTCTTCTCATTTAAAGAAATCTTAACAAGCACTGGCTGTGTGCCAGTCTGTTTGTTCATTTAATCTGGATCCAGTAGTGAGCACTGGGCCAACCACATAACTCTGTGACCCTTGATGTTCATATTTATACCATAACAATGACTGTTCTCCCTCCTCTTAGGACTAACAGACAGTATTCCTCCTAAACATCTGTCAAGAAGTAGTAACGACCTTCAGTCCCAAAGTCTCTCGCTTTGGTCACAGGTATGTACTTTGCAAGTGTAGATTTTGCCCACTTGCCCCATGCCATGCTCCCATGCCATGCAATTCCCACAGAGGCCAGAAGAGGGTGTCATATTGCCGAGAACTGGACTGATGGAGGGTTGTTCTCCACTATGGTAAGTGCTGGGAACTGATCCCAGGTCCTCTGGAAGAGAAGCCAGTGCTCTGAACCTGTAATTCGTCTCCCTAGGCTTTAGGGTATCCACTTTGAAACCAACAGCTTACTTAGAACTTCCCAGTGAAGTCTCGTTACTTTGCTATCACTGATCCTCAAAATACCTAAAAATAGCTAGATTTTAAATTTTCCTTCTTCCTCTTCTTCAGCTCAAGAAACAAAAAACACTTTCCAAACTTGTGAACAATATGTAAAATAAGAAAAATCACTTTCTTTCTAAAAGCAGCTGTCTAATGAAAATTCTATTTATTTCCTGTCTTTAGCAATTTTTTTTAAATATTTTTTAATTTTAAATTTTTTTTTATTTTTTAATTCTTTTAAATTTTATGTGTATGTATGTAAGTGCACCTGTGTCGTGCAATGCCTATGGACGCCAGAAGAGGCTGTCGGATCCCCTGGAACTGGAGTTACAGACAGTTGTTAGCTGCCATGTGGGTGCTGGGATTTGAACCCGGGTCTTCTGCAAGAACAACCAGTGTTCTTAACCGCTGAGCCATCTCTCCAGCCCTAGCAATTTTTATTATACACTCTTTTTCACCCTTTGGTGAAAAAAATTCTGCCTGCCTACCATTGTCCAACACCTTTACAAAGATGTTAGGAAGTACTTACAATTCCCTTAAGTACAAGCCACCATTTGACTGCACACCAGCCATCCACAAACTCAACTAAGACACTCACTAGCATGTTTTGATTTTTAACCTTATTAAAACAACAGGTGGAGTTTTACATGTAGTCTGTCCATACAGGAGATGACTTTCGGGTGGGTTTATTTAGCAGTTTTAGAGGATATATTGGATAGGTGTTCCCATTCTCCTCCCATTCTTTGTGATGAATAATCAAATCTGAGGGCTGGAGAGATGGTGCACACTGACTGTTCTTGCACAAGACCTGGGTTCAAATCAAAGCACCCACACGGAAGACTCTCTCTCTCTCTGTACACAAGGAGAGAATGATTAACTCAAGATGGAAGGACAGGAGGACTGATCCCATTACTCTTTTTATTTCTACTCACTGATTTGTTGCAATAAGCATATTTATTAAATATTTTTAAATATATATTTATTTTATTTGTATGAGTGTTTTGCCTGCATGTAAGCAAGTATACCATGTGTGCAATTCCCATGCAAACAGAAGAGGGCATCATATCCCCTGGAATGGAGTTTGGATGGTTGTTAGCCACCATGTGAATGCTAAGAAGCAAAGTAAATCTAGGTCTTCTGCAACAGCAGCCAGTGGCCGTAACCCCTGAGCCATCTCTCCAGACTGTGATAATATTTTGGGGGGGGGGGGGGGAGGGGCTTTTTTGCAATGGAGACTCCCTATAGCTCCAGCTGGCCTCGAACGCACTGTGTAGACCAGGTTGGCCTTGAACTCACTGAAATCTGCCTGTCTCTGTCTCCTGAATGCGTGCACCACCACATCCGGTTTAACATTTTTTAAAGATATAAAATTGGACATTAAGGAAAAAGAACTGATAAAAAATTGCTAAGCACATCTGTAATACATTTTGATAATTCTAACCATTACCATGATAAGCAGCAACTAAAGCCAATAATAAGCAAGAGATGTAACTCGCTTGCCTAGCGTATGCAAGGCTCCAGAGGGAAAAGGAGGGGAAAGGAGGGGTGTAGGTATAGGTATAAAAGTCAACCTCTGCTCAGCTCCTCATTCCATAGTCCATGCAGGCTTCCCAAGTTCTAAAGGACAAAGGATTTCTCTCCCTTCTTTCCTTCCTCTCTGAACTTTGTAACTGTACCTGATATCCAGGAACTGTCCCTGGTGGGCCCCTGTGGGAATCCCTAGGGGGAAACACAATGGAATGGGAGTCCGCCAAGGTTTCCAGATCTTCTCAAGCCATTCAACCTACTGGGACTGTACTGGGGTGGGGATGGAAGAGGTATTATTTTAATTTTTTTATTATTCCAAACAAAGTTCATTGAACACATTCAGCTAAGGTGGGAAGCAGGACTTGCATGGACAGCGTTAGTCTTTGATGTATTGGCTGTATATCTTGCTCCCTAGCAATTAAGCTGTAAACAAAGCAAGTTATCAAGGTTCCAAAGGTTCAAGCAATAAGTCGATCCAATGATCCTGAACTGTGAGTGAGCACATGGAGTCATGTGGAATGATCCGCTCTTATGGGCTAAATGAAACTCAAAGGAATCCGAGGATAGAAGATCTGTTTGAACGCTCTAAGAGGCTCTTTTATTGTAAAAGACAAAAATAAAAGACCCAAAGATAAAGCTCTCAAGTTTCTGCAACCCCTTCTTTCTCGCCTCCCTCTGAGGAGCCAGAGCAAACATGAGCCGAACAGAGAGTAAGAGGCTTGGCACAGTGTCTGACCTCAGCTCAACATTATGGGAACTAGAAGCCTCATTTTCGGAAAATGTCAAAGCTTCGTCATCGTCCATCTTATTTTCTCCCTGTTCTGCTGGGGAAAGGGACTGCTGAGTACCAGAGTTCAATTCCTTCTCATCGAACCCAAGCCTCCCCTCTGCCAACCACTCCAAGCACAAAAAAGAAAGGAGAAAAGGGCCGTGGCAGAGGCGGATGGACTTGACTGCAGAGAAGTCAGGCCAGAAGGACTAACCTCCCTACAATATGGTGGACAGAGAAAGAGGGAAGGCTAAAATCCCACCCGGCAAAATTGAAGACCAGCACACAGAAGGGAAACCCAGCAGAGGGGTGACAAACGGAGACCCACTATTGTCATGGGGAAGGTCCTTCCCAGGCAGCCGGAAAAAGCCTTCCAAATTTAAACAACCTTTAAACTGCAATAAATAGTAATCCACAAACAACTAAAAAAGTACTGTTAAAATCCCAGATAAAATTCCCAACCAGGTGAGTCCAATTTCCATTTTTAGCATAAATCTTAATTCACTGTTCAATTTAAACCCCTCATGAATCTATTCTCACAGAAATTTGAAATGATGGGATTGAAACAAACTAGATTAAATGTGAAGAGAAAAAAAGTCTATGCAAAGTTAATCATTATAATAATTTAAATGTAATATGGGTGTATATGCATGTGCACAGGTATGTATATTCTGCAGTCTAATATACTCAGGGAATTAACATTACAAATGTGTCAACTCTTTTGATCAAGCCAGGACACAACTTTGATTCTTCACAAACACATTCAAGGTGAGGCTGTGCTAGGGACAATCCTGCTGAGGATAAACGGAAGTGTCCAACCCCAACCATTCATTCTGCGCTTCCCAGCTCAAAAAACGAATCATGAAGACTGGGTCAATGGGTACCTCTTAACTGGGAATCTCCTGACTCACTTGCAGTGTGACTGCAATCAACATAATTCCCACTTTTCAGGGTTGACAAAGCATGAATTAAAGAGGCTAAAATAAGCTGGGTGTGGTGGCGCACGCCTTTAATCCCAGCACTCGGGAGGCAGAGGCAGGTGGATCTCTGAGTTCAAGGCCAGCCTGGTCTACATAGTGAGTTCCAGGACATCTGGGGCTACAGGGAGACCCTGTCTTAAAAAGACCAAAAAAAAAAGGCTGAAATACAATCTTTTTTTTTTTTAACAGCAAATGGCACAAAGCCCTTAAAACTTGCCCAAGTAGAATATGAACCATTTAGAATTAGATATATGATGAATCAGGTCAAATATCCTGGCAACTGCATCACTAATAATTCTACCATAGTCTATACTATCTATACTATTAGTTCCCCTCCCTCCCTCTTGCTCCCCCCCATGTTTCATGGATGTGTATTCATGTGGAAGCCACAAGTAGACAGATGTTGACTGTCTTCCTCCACTGCTCTCCAACTTAATTTACTCACTTAGCTACACTGGTTGCCAGCAAAACCCAGGGACCCTCTCATCTCTGCTCCTAGCACTAGAGTTACGGATGAGCACAACACCACCTGGCTTTTCCGTGGATCCTGGGGAATTTGTGTGGCAAGGACGTTACCCACAAGACATCTTCCTGCCCCTATCATTATTCTCGCAGGCCCTACAGCAATGGCTCTCAACCAAGGATGATTTTTGCTCCTGCTCCCCAGGGGACATGTGGCAACATCTGGAAACACATTTGATTGTCCCAATTGGGGTTGTGCTATTCTGTATAATCAGAAGGAACCAAAGCCCAATTAGAAAATCACTTCTACAAATTTCTTTTCTCTCCTCATAACTTCCAAGGCCATCGTTTACCCTCTAGAAAAGAAATTTTCTAATTTAATCTCCTCTTGGACCCCCACTGCCACAGTCATGTGTGGTCTGGCTTGCCTACAGTCTTTAATTCCTTATCACAAACTGGCTTATTGAAGGGTTTCCTTTTTTATCTAACCATTTCTAGGTGAGGCTTCTGTTATTTCCATATTAAATATCTGAAATACAACCATCCCACATTCTTATTGATTACCACCTCTCCTAGGCTAGGTATTACATAAAACACATGCCCAGGGCTGGAGAAATGGCTCAGCAGTTAAGAACACTGACTATTCTTGCAGAAGACCCGGGTTTGAATACCAGAACCCATATGGCAGCTAATAACTGTCCATAACTCCAGCTCCAGGGGATCTGACAGCCTCTTCTGTCCTCCACAGGCATTGCACAACACAGGTGCACTTACCTACCTGCAGGCATAACACTCATACACATAAAATAAAAATAATAAATAAAATATTTAAAAAAAAACATGCCCATAAATTTTTTGTTTCTGGTGGGGTGTCTTCTTGAGACAGGGTCTTCCTGTAGCCCCAGCTGGTCTTGAACTAACTATGTAGACCAAGCCAGCCTTGATCTCACAGAGATCTGCTTGGCTCTGCTGGGACTAAGAGTGGTGTCACTATGCCCTGCAGAACCACAAATTTAACATAATCTTTTCTAGTAAATATTTGCATTTATGGTGACCTGAATTCATATTTTCATCACATAAAACTAACTGGCATTACACACACACACACATATACACACACACACACACACACACACACACACACACACACACACACCAAGGAATTCTTGCAGGCATAAGTGCTCCATTTCCAACAAGGAAAAGAAGAAGAAAATTCTTCTTCTTCTGTGGTGCTGGGCAGGGCTGCTCCTTCTGCTACATTAGAATGGCCATAGCTCATCTTTCAGACTGAAATTTCCCTGGTTCCACAATCCACAAGAGGAGCATAGCTCTCTAAAGCTCTTAGGAAATCTTTTATGACCACAGACAGTGGTCCAGGCCCTGAGAATCAATTCTACCTCCTGCCTCAGGGGCCCCGCAAACACATCTTCCTATATCCTACCCTCTCTAAAGGGATGTACAAGGGCATAGCAAAAGTGAGCTTCCAAATCTTTGCAAAAGGCTCTGAGAAGTCCCGCAGTAAAGAAACAGATATAACTATCTTCACCTCAACATTCCCAATCTTCCTAGGCCAGAAAACCATCCTCCCATAGAAAGCCAATGAACAGCCTGATCAGCTGATATGCTGCACAGAGATCCTGGAAGCTACCTGCACTTATTTCTGTCCTTCAGTGAAAACTGGTACTGAGGTGACAACCGTGCACTGATGATACCATGTTTGGATAAAGAAACCGCAGTCCGGGGCTAACACAAGAATCCAGTAAAGCTATTTAAATATAGGTAGCTAACAGTTAAAATGGTCATAAAAGCCTCTGAATGAAGAAATTCATTCCTGTAATAAAAAAAAATCCCATGAAAGAAGACATACATCACACCTGTGGGCTATAGAGAGATAAATTCACCAAGAGTTGTGATAAATGCTAAGACAGGGAGTAGGGCTTTGTGATTAATAACTCTCCATCTCTATCAAATTCTAAGACCATAAACAGGAACTCTAATCACTGTATTTATGATGACTATTTTACAGACAAAAATCTAAAATCAATTAATATATTTCTGATTATTATACTTCCTGTCCTCCCCAGGCATAAATCTAGTCTCCTCTTTAATGGGAGCTCAAAATACATCACTTATTCATCTTAACTCACAGTAAGCATTCAACAGTGCACTCCAGTGCCTTTGAATAATGAAAATGTATGTTTTCCACCTTTCACATTAGTAATTTATTAAAATAACTTAAAGCATCTAAATGCCAAGCAATTAATATCAAAGACACTTTAAACGATTCTAATACACAACACAATATACTCAACAAAGGGCAGCGCTGAATTGAAATGAAGTTTAAATAAATTATATTTTAGATTTACTTTCATGTAAATGTTCATTCACATGTGTGTCTATGTCCATGTATGCACAGTGTCCATGGAGTTCAGAAGAGGGTGTTGATCACCTGGAACTAGAGTTACAGGTGATTATGAGCTGCCTGAAGCGCATGCTGGGAATTGAACTCGGGTCCTCTGGAAGAGCCCCAAGCATTCTTAACCACTGAGCTAAGTCTCCAGTCCCTAAGTAAATTATTTACATAAGGATTTACGTATTGGAGCTGTCTGCATGAGGAAAAAAAAAAATTTACTGACTTAGTACACAAATAGCATCAAGTATTTAAGGAAGCCAAAAGGAAAGAGGGGTTAAAGACCACAGCTTAACATTCATTTCACTGAAAACTATTAACTATGGAAACCTGGGCCCGATGACACAAGCCTGTAAGCCCTGTTAGTCAGGAGGCTGAGACAGAAAGATGGCGAGTTCAAGGCCAGCCTGTAAAACTTAAAAAGGAGACAGGCCTCAAAACTAAAAGCAAAAAGAGGGCTGGGGACATAGCTCAGTGATAGTTTGCTTATAATGCACAAGGCACTAGGTTCAATCCCAATACAACAAACATGTACAGTTCTGTAATTCTTCTGATTTCTGAATAACATTTTAATAATTGATGGTTATTATTGTTTTTACCTAGGAAGCCATTCTAATATAATGCTGGCATTAAATATCCACTTGGAATAGGAACCTAGTTTCCTTCTTATTGTGCAACACCTTCCCTCCATCAGAGAAATATAACATTCCTTTCTATCTACCAGTGAAGATCTGGAAAAAAAGCTGTATCATCCAGGGAGGTAAACTCAAAAGCTCACAGAGCAAACATAAAGCAAAAAGCACCTCAGAAAAATGAGATCTCTTCAACAGCACTGACTGATGAAAGTCTTTTTGAATAACTATGCAATTGAGAAAGAATTCAGGGTGGGGGGGGGAGCTAAAATAAAGTTAGCATTTCTTTGGGGAGAAAAGTCTAATGTCCATGACCTTCACATCAACAGTTCCTGGACTAGAAGACGTCCACATGTCAAAACAGTGGGGGCCAGAATGGTGTATTCATACACGATTTGAATGGACATTATCAAAAATTTGCTAAGATGCTAGCATTCCAATTTGAAGAAAATTCATTTCTGAGTGAGCCTGGGATCTGAATGATCTCACACCTTTTCAAACTCATCAATCCCCCACCGGCACACCTGGGGGTCTACAATGAATATCAGGATAAACATATTAGATTTTGGTATGTTTAACCTGAACAGCCAGGGGGCTGCTGCGGGTCCTAAATTTTCATTTTCCAAAGAGAAGAGAAGAAAATAGAGTTTGGGTTCCCTGGAGACAGGGACCATATGATTCCTAGCTTTAAATTCAAACTTGTACACGAAATCTGGGGACTGAGCTGGTATAAACAACGGCCTGTCATATGGGACGTTAAGGGCAACAAGACATGTATAGCTAGCCTAACGTGCTTAGGCCTATCTCAGTGTAGTGCCTGCTGATCTGTAATAGAGGCGAGGGATCTATTCCAGTGGTATTGTGGTTACTGTTACAACACTTATGTAACTCAAATATGAAGGTGCTGGTGCTTGACAAGAGGCTGGATGATGATGGCCTGCCAATCACCACTCTTAGTTCACCTTCCATTTCTGCTCCCCCTCTCAAGGGTTATCCTAAGACAACGCTATTCCCTTCTCAACCCTGAAGAGTCTTGCCAAGATTTACGATGGGGAAACTATAAGGTTCTCATGCTGCTACAAGAACTTGGCCAACGAAGCTCTTCAGGTCCTCCACAGTTGGTAATACTAACATGCATATTATGTCATAATAACTTCTTAGATTAAAGAATTAAAGAATTGACGCATGGAAGACTGGTCATTGGGGACCATGAAGTAAAACAATAATAATAAACGCAATCTCCCATATCTTGCTGCAGGACAGCCGTTATTCATTGCCCCTAGGAGACACATGTAGATTCTTCACTATGATGAGAAATGGGACTCATGCACTTAAAATCTCCTATATAGACTTCTGGAGTGGTCAACTCCAGGCTCTCCATTAGTACTGTCAAGGCTCAAAAGAAGCCTAAACACCACATTGCCCACTAAGACTCTCTAAATCATAGCTATCCCTCTGCTGGGGACACGAGAGTGACACAACAGGCCGATCCCTGGAGCTTCGCGACCAGCCAGCCTACCCAAACCAGTTACTTCCAGGCTTAATGATGGCAGCTGTCTCAAGAAAATGAAGTGAAAAGCACTGAGGACACCTGGCATCAATCTCTAGCCTTCATGCACATACACACACGGTGCACATGGATGTACATATACACATACCAAACCACATACACACATAAAAATCTGGACGAGTAACTGGCTACAGAGTTGAACTTACAGCATCATGCTGACTGATGGCCCCTAAACAATAAATCCCAGTGGTCCTCTAGCACAGGTTTCCCAAATTTAGATTTGTTGGTATTTGGACCAGGTAATCCTTTCTTATGGTGAACAATATCCTGAGCCTCTATCCACTAAAAACCAATTGGTCAGCAAACCATTCCCAGTTGCGATAAACAGTGTGTTCAGACTTCATCAAATGTTCCCTAAGGAAACTAAACAGTCCCAGTCAAGAGCTACATCTCCAGTCCAATGCAATACTCATATTCAGAGGCAGAATGCTGAGGCAAAGGGTTCCCACTGAAGCCTCACTACGATTAGCAGAATGATTTTAGGTACATCATTTAACCCTTCTGAATTCCATTGTGGCTGTCCCTTTTGGCATTGTCTGCAATGCCTACCCTGCATACCCTCAGAGCTCAGTCCTCATTATGTAGGCTGGCAAAGTCAGGGGATGGGGATGGAGAAAGAAGAGGAAGTGGCAGTGGGAAGTGGGAGGACCTCATTTGCCCTCAGCCCTCCCTACACCAACACTCTGCTTTGAAGCACTACATGGGGAGATTATGTATCATTCCACATGTGCCTCACTGTCTACCTCCACCATATAGTGATGGCGCTTTCTGCACTTGGTGTCCTATTACAGTTCTGACCCTGTCACCTAGCCAGTGTGTGATAGGCATGCTCAGTGAATGACTCAATGAAACCAACCTCCACCCGACTCACTACATTTCTGGTTTACTTAACCAAAGATTCAGAATCTTTGTTTAAAAAAATTAATTAATTAATCAAAAAAATTAAAAAAAAAAAAAAGATGTTCAGGAGTTGTAACTTAGTTCGGCTTCCAGAGTCCTACAAAAGGAAGGGACAGGGCAGGTTACAAGCAGTCTTTGTATACTTAAGAGTGTCCTTGTATATTTGGAACACTGTAGAAGCTTTCCAGAATGATCTTAAATCAACACTTGAATCTAATGTTTTCCATTGAGGAGAATGTCTGAAGGTGTCAAACTGTCCAACTCCCCAAACATAGCTTCAGTGGTGGGAGCAACAGAGAGGGACTGTAGGCATCAGTTGTTAGAAGAGGCTGACTTACACTGCAGGGAGCCATTTCCTGGGAAAGAGCGCATCTCAAGAGATTGCCATGAACATCAAATAAAACAGAGCAATTAAGCCAGTGCCTGGGACAGAGTCCACGCTCAATAAATGTCAACCTGCTGACTACTCTTTAAGGTCTCCATCCTCTGAACAGTGCCACCCAAGAAAACTCTCTAGAAGGATGAAAATGCTCGACATCGTGGTGCAGCAAAGGGCTACCTCTGAGTACCTGTGGCTACTGAGAACTTGAAGTTTGCCTTGTGGAATTAATTGAATTTTAAGCTTGCTTTAAATTCACTGAAATTCAAATAGTCACATATAACGAGTGGCTACTGTAATGGATATCAGAACTCAGAATATTGTAAAGGATTCCAAACCACAGCTTTATTGTGTTACTTACAGCCATGCCAGTCCTGGGAAACCAAAAGTAAACCTTTGTTAAACCTTCCTCCCATAAGTGTTATCAGGGAACCCAGAATGGTGACTGACCCTGTGATCCCAGTACTCCAGAGCCTGAGGGCCCAGGCTGGGCTACACAGTGAGTTCTACACCAGCTCGAGCTACAGGTAAGTCTCAAAAACTCATGAAGTTAAAAATAATTTTAAAAAAAATGTCATCAGGCTTCCTAGTCTTTAAGGCTTGGGAAAGATAACAAAGGCAGCAGCCACCGCAGACTGGTACCCAGCAGCCACTCAACCTGCTATTGTTGGAGTTGGGGCAGACTGCCGGCCAACTATCCTAATGTCGGTGATTGGGTGAAGCAGGAACGTGTGACTAGATCTGGACAATGGAATATGAGGGTAGACTGGCTAGTGTTTGGGGTGCTTTGGGGAGCATTTACAATATTTGCTCTTAAAAGGAAACAAAAGCGGAGATGGCTCAGTGGGTAAATGCTTGTTATAAAAACATGAAGGCCCGAGTTTGATGCCTAACACTCATAAAAAGCCTGGTGTGGCAGGGTGTGACTGTAATCTCAGCCTTAAAGGTAGAGACAGAAGAGTCAACAGGTGAGCTTAATTCCAGCATTCAGGAGGCAGAAGAAGGTGGATCTCTGTGAGTTCAAGGCCAGCTTGTTCCACATAGTGAGTTCCAGGCCAACTAGGGTTACAAATCACCCTGTCTCAAAGAAAAACAGTAGTAGTAATAGTAGTAGTAGTAGTAGTAGTAGTAGTAGTAGTAGTAATTTGAAGATGGATAGAAGGCACCCAACAGTGACTTCTGGTCTTGTCCTGGTTTGCTTTCTGTTATTGTGATGAACACCATGACCAAAAAGCAACTTCGGTAGGAAAGTGTTTATTTGGCTTAAACTTCCAGGTCACAGTCCATCCCTGAGGGGATGTCAGGGCAAGAGTTTGAGCAGAAGCTGATGCAGAGAGCATGGAGAAACGCTGGGAGTGTCCAGGCTACTGTTCTTACATAGGCCAGGCCCACTAGCCTAGGATGGCACCAGCTGTAGTGGGCTGGGACATCTTGCATCAATTAGCAACTGAGAAAATGCCCACAGACATGCCCACAGGCCAATGTGACCCAATCAACTCTTCAGTTGAGGGTCACTCTTTCCAGGTGTGTCAAGGTGACAACCAAGGTGAGCCATCACAGCCATCGAGAGAGAGAGAGAGAGAGAGAGAGAGAGAGAGAGAGAGAGAATACTTTCTCTTCTCTGACCTGTATAACTCCCCTGTTTGACCTCTATAACTCCTGAAACCATATCAAACATTAAGGACTGTTGGGGCTGGGGCTAGAGAGATGGCTCAGTGGTTAAGAGAACTGGCTGCTCTTGCAGAGGACCCAGGTTTGAGTCCCATCACCCACATGGTGGCTGACAACCATCTGTAACTCCAGCTCCGTGGGATCTTACGCCCTCTTCTGACCTCCTCAGACACTGCACAACATGTGTACACTTACATGCATGTAAGCAAAACACTCATACACATAAAAATAATAAATATTAAGAACTACTAAGGAAAATATTAAGTAAAGTGATGCTGAGGACCTGAAGGGTGACAAAATGAGAAGATGAGGCATGGCTTCAAGATGGCAGAACAGGCACAGGGAGGCCACCCAGAGGTTATCTTGAGCTGCTTGAGATAAAAAAAAAAAAAACAAAAAAAAACAAAAAAAAAAAAAACTGCCCTTATTTATTAAGCCACCTATCAGAGGTCTTTTCTAGAAAGTAAAACTCATCCTACAACAAATTCTGATATTTAACCATGCTCCTGGAAATGAGTTCTGTGTGACTTGGAGGGGATGAGAGAGCCGGGGACAGGAAGACACCACTTTGTAATTCTGCCAGCTGCAGGCTACTCCAATAACAAGGGAAAGCTAATCCTGATCTGCTGTCTGGCACAGCGTGTGAGCAGTCCAATTGGCCTGAGTGTAAAAACTTCCTTTTCACACCCTAGTGGATGGTGAGAGGAAGGGCAATCTTGCCCTGAAAAAAGGATGTCATAAGATAGCTCATTAGGAGGTGGTGTAAGAAGTAAAAGCCAAGGGACCTTCAAAAAAGTGTCAAAAATCACTCCTCAGGAGCAGACTGTGGGCTATGTACTTAACAACAGTGTGAAGAAAATAGCTCCCATTATCACAGCAGGTCCCAGAGCCAGAAACCTGTCAAAAGACCCGGTAAGGCCTTACATTTTGTTTTCTTACTAAAATTTTCCAATGACAATCAATACTGACTATACTAAGGATACCACTAAAAGACCAGGGTCCTAACACTAGGGCCTCAGGGGAAGGGTAGGACAGAGAAGAAGGCCATGCAGGAAGAAAACAGGCCAATGACAATTGGATCAGATCTTCTAAATTGTACCTCTGAGAGCACAGGGTCTAGAGGACACTTCCTTTCACCAAGAGGATGGCCTTCTAACAGAGAATGGGAATCAACAGAGCCGGGAAATCACAACCAGTTACTTTCCCCACTCTACAGAAGACCTCAAGATCAATTCCAGTGAAGCAGTGTGACACATCCAAAAATATCACCAAGCTAGCCCCATCAGTCTTGGAAATCCCCTCACCATAATAAGCTGAAATGATGTTTAAAACATTTAAGAAAGGCTGACGAGACAGCTCAGTCAGTAAAGTGCTGGCTTTGCAAACACAAGGGCATGAGCTCCTTTCTCAAAAATCACATAAAAAAGTCTGGAGGTACAGAGGGGTGGAAGGTTGTGGCTCACAAGCCAGGCAGCCAGGTCTCAACAAAAAAAGTGTGGTGCCTAAGAAACAATGCCCTAGGTCGTCCTCTGGCCTCCACATGCATGTAAACACAAGCAGGCAGACAGACAGACAGATAGACAGACAGACAGACAGACAGACAGACACACACACACACACACACACACACACACACACAGCCCAAAGCAGAGACATACAGGGCTTGGCAGAGGATTGGTGGGGCGATAACACTGTAGGATCCTGAGAAGACCTCCCCCCAAACAGTAGAAGTTTAGTTTCTAGGGTTTATTTACATGGCTCTATCAGAGCCACCACATACATTGAACCAGAGTTTCTGAATCCGGACCCTAAATATTTTCCTGTCTTTTAACCCTATTGAAGGACATTCTCCAACCTGAGGAGGTTTTCATAGCTCACGTTACTTTCTTTAACTGTCTGGCACATACTGGGATTTTCCAATGTTTTTGTGGTTGGGATATTTCCTACAGAAGAAAGTTGACTTTGCCATATTAGAATGACAGTTGTAACACTATTTAGATAAAATTTTTCTTTAAATTGGCCGAATGTTTATAAAATCTTAAATGAAATTTAACAGGAAATTTAACATACAAAAACATAGCAGTCTTGCCAGATAGGAAGGGTACCAGGAAACGATGGAATCAACATTCTGAGATGCTCTCCCAGCTAAAGACTGAGGCCAGACAGATCTCTCCTTGTGATAAAAATACACTAGCAAGCAACAGAGAGTTGGTAAAGACTTATTTGTGCCAAATCCTGAATTTCTCCTTGACTGAAAAAAATACATGAAAAAATGATTATTAGGTTTGAAAACTGGTTATTGCTCCTACAGCATAAAAATCACATTCAATGTTACACTCACTGAAAATATTATTTTATACTATAGTGATGTCAGTGAGAAGTAAAGGGTCCTGATGTTACTAAAAAGAATATTTCAAGAGGGAACATTCGGGGCTCTCTCAGTGCAAAGGGACCTGTTGCCAAACCTGACAATCTGAGTTTGTTTCCCAAAACCTACGGTGAAAGGAGAGAAACAACTCAAGAGGTTGTCCTCGGATCTCTATAGCCACAGACATACTTATATAAATGTAATAGAGATTTCTTAAATAACGAAGAAGGTAAGAGTCAAAGCTGGACCTGGAAGTGCATGACTGTAATCCCAGTTCACAAGCACATGGCCAACAAGGGAGAGACGGACAAGAGAGTGTTGAGGGGATAGCGCAGGTGAGCAAAAACCAGAGATACAGTCTATGAAAACATCATCATGAAACCTGATATTCTGTATGATAACTTTAAAAAAAAATTAGGGCAAGGTTCTAAATTATGTGCCATTATGTTCTAAACTACACACTATTGTTTTTCTCACCTCACCCAAGACCTCAGATACATGATACAAAAGAGGTTTGGTAAAAGAAACAAGATAGGAGATAATCTTACAGCATGAAAACCAATTAATGAGAGTTCTTTCTGTTGTTCATTTCAAATAGGACATAAAACACTAGCTTTTAGCTTAACTTGTAAATGGGGGTGGGTGTTGCATTTAAATAAATGAAGAAAAAATTTGGTCTTTGAGCATACAACAGAGGTACTTATTCCAGTAACAATACGACAATCCTGAAAGTTCGTAATCCAGTCAAAAGAGCACTCCTTTATTTTTGTTTTACATTGCTACCATGACCACCTCACCGAGAAATGACAAGAGAAGGAATGGAAGTCCAATTCAGCTTAATAACTTCAACAAGAAAAAGGCCAATACAGTGGTACTTAGAATGATATATACCAACAATATTTTATTTGTCAACGAAAATGCTATATAACATACCTTAACAATGTCCAGAGGGAAGGACAAAATGTTCCCTCATCTTCTATCACCAGAAAGTGGGTTTTATGAGCCAAATCAGGTATAATAAATGAGTAATTTTGTTAGGTGTGAAAGACAGACCTGTACCCTTTAAGTAAATCGCACAGCACATGAGAATCACTGCTCTGTGGTTATTAGGCTAGCACTGGGATAGATATACTTTTCCTTTGAGTGATTAAATTAATCAAATCTTCTCACCCACAGTCCCCCCCCACTTCTCCCCATGAAGTCAGTTTCAAAGGAAAAATACCATCCTTTCAAATTTATAACTAGGAAAAAAGATGGTTTGACTTTGATTCATCACAGATATGAAAAGCATATACTTATATATAACCCTGTGCCTTGTGAGGACCTACTAAATTTATGGATTAATGAATATAAGGATTTATGTTATGTCAAAGTAAATATTGACCTTATCTCTGCATGGGTCAATATTTACTGCTTTGCTCAATAAATCTTGATGTTCATTTTCAAGCTAAGTCAATATCAGTTCATTAATTTCTGCACGGTTCATATCAGCATTTTATAAAATTCGAATTGCCACTGAAAATGTTTCACCTAAAAAACTTGGATACAGTCAATTAAAGAGACAAAACCACCTTTGATTCCCTTCTGGCTTCCTTAATTTCTAGGGTCCTCCTCCTGACTTTCTATACTCCAAATTGTTGAAAAGGGAACTGCCTGAATGAAGGTCATACAACTCAGCAATCTATCCTAAAGTAAAACAATCATTTTCAAAAATATGTGCATATTTCTTTAAGAAACTAAAGCACTCTAGATATAGATCTATGATATCTATTTTCAGAATGTAAACATGAAGTGACAACACCCTTCACTCTCAATGGGACCCGATGTGGTCTGCACACTCCTCAGTCTAGTCATTAACATCAGTCACCTCACTATCTATCTGTATTATATGAACACACATCGTTGCCCAGCCTACTTTGTTTTGGTGGGTACTAAATGAGCATTTCAACACAAGCATTGCATCTCAAGTCCTATTGAAGGCTGTCTAGACAGTCGTAACACAGTGCCACTTTGAGACATGCACAAATGGTTCTCAAAGGTAAGTGCCTAAAAGCACTTGCACTGATGAAAAATTATCAGTATTCATTCTTGGGTCAGTGCGATGACTCAGCTGCTAAAGGGGCTTGTTGACAAACTTGACTTCCTAAATTCAATCCCCAGAACCCATAAAGTTGCCCTCTGGGACACATAGAGACATATTTGTTGCCCCAAGAAACAGCAACAAGTGAAATTTTTCCCTCTGATATCACTGGGTACCAAAAGCAGTTTTGGAAAATACTTCATCTTCCTCTAACAGGTCAGTTCGCAGCTCAGCCATATGGTCATTTACTCTCACAATGCATGGTAGGGTCCATCACCTTTATAAACTCTACAAAACTATCTCTGGAGAGATGTTGCCAAGAAACTTTAGAATACAGGTTTGTTATTTACTTTATTTTCATGTGTATGAGTGTTCTACATCTATGTAAGTTCAGCTGTGTGTACAATGCCCAAGGAAGCCAGAAGTGGCTGTCAGATCCCCTGGAACTAGAGTTAGAGAAAGTTGTTGACCCCCAGGTGGCTGCTGGGAACCGAATTCAAGGGTCCTCTGCAAGAGCAGCGAGAGCTGAGCCATCTCTCCAGCCACAGAACTAAGGTTTCATGTTTTTTCATTTATTGTTAATTGTTTTTAAAGAAAGAAGAAGAAAGGAGAAGGAAGGCAACAAACAGAAAATTGGAGTTGGGAAAACTTGTTTTAAATAATCAGAGGGCACAAGCCAAACTTTACCAAATATTTCAAAATGCTCATTTTCACACAGGAATCATGGTGAGTGGGACCATTTGGCCCTTTCTTTATGGTCACAAGATTCAATACAAAGGCAGCACTATACATATAGGAATATAGCTTGTTCTACAATTTACTCCTGACCTGAGACCCTCCTAGCCTAAAACATTTAGGTAAGAACACGGAAATACTGCAGGAGAGATGCTCAGCAGTTAAGAGCACTTGTTGCTCTTACAGAGGACCCAAGTTGGGTTTCTAGCACCCACATCCAGGGGTACCACTCCAGCTCCAGGAGGACCCAATGCCTCTGACCTCCATGGGTACCTGCAATCATATGCACATACCCATGCACAAACACACACGAAAACACATAATTAAAAATATAAGGATTGATTACAGAATTTCTACTTAAAGGAAATAAAATCTAAACATTAGAAATATGAAAAAAACAACATGTCATATCTCGATAGGATCAAGTTCAATTTTCCAAAATTCCTAAAACCAGCCTACCACCTGCTTCCGGTTTACTCATTTTAGATGAAATGCAATGCCATCGACAGTCACCCCAGGATCATCCTGGATAATTAATCTTCCATGTCCAAACAGTAATGAACCCCTGTGGGCACTTTCCTTCACAGTCTCAAAGCGCAAAGGTAAGCCTCCTCGGTATTAACCCTGCTGTTTGTCACACTGACCAACCCTTAACCCTGCCACCAGTGGCCAAACTCAGACATAAAACCAACTGCCACTCATTTCCACCCAAAATCCTCTAAGGCCCTGTCCATCAGCTATAGAAAGAAGTTCCTGGAGGCTGGAGAGATGACTCAGCAGGTAGCAGCATGTACTGCTCTTCCAGAGGACCCAAGTTCAGTTTCCAACACCCACATCAAACAGATCACACACCTGTAACTCCAGTTCCATGATCTCTGGCCTCTTATACTCATGCGCATACAAACACACATACACATAATTAAAAGTTCTGGGTCACTAGAACACGTGGGCATCCTGCAACATCCAGCATCTTCCTCTTAGATTTCTGTACCCTACCATGAGCTCCAGACTTACTTAGCTGCTTCTACTTCCGCAGGTACTTTCCAGAGCATTCCATGCCTCCAGGTCTTTGCACATTCTGGAAAATAATACCCACTGTACAGATAATTCCTGGCAGAGAGTAAGCAGTTCAAACCATAGCAGACAACTTTGGCTTCAAAGCTACAAGCAGATTTAAAAAGGTGTGTAGAAAAGATGGGCTTTCACTGTCAATAACAAAGGTGCTAAAGGAGTTGGATCAATACTGAAGATCAAGGCAGGGGCGCGCACTGAGCTGGCACATGGGAAGAGGAACTGAAGGCTGATGAGATCCCTACCCATCTCTGAGCCAACCAGGAAGTGTCTCCTGCAAAGACAAAATTTAGGGAAACGACTCCCTAAGAGAGACTCTCTGTAGGAGGCCTCAAGAGAAGGGCAAACAATATGGCAGTATTAACGTTAAACCTCCCTGTTCTAAGGCACATTCCATTCTTCCCGTGACAAAAGCAACCTTCTGTAGGCATGTGTATTTTGATTTACCCTGTACAGACATTCTTAAAAATAGGCATGGAAATGTAATTTTAAAGAAGTTAATTATATCTTCAGTTCACAGGGGAGCTCATTACTTAAAGGGCTCCAAATGCAAAGTCTTTTGTAAATCACCCACTCTTCTATCTCAGTTAATGGCAGGCGCCCCTTAGTGAGCGCTGAGGCTTAGGCTCTGGTAGGTGACCTTCAGTGATCTGTCCACCCAGCTGCCCACTTGAAAAACAGACACTGAAGCCTGGCCTGATCCCAGAACTTGGGAAGCTGAGACAGGTGGATCATGTGTTTAAGGCCAGCCTGTGCTATATAAGGAGACTCTGTCTCAAAAAAGGCATGGAATTTGCACAAAATGAGACACTCTGACACAATGCAGGAAAAACAAGGAAAAAGCTAAAAGCTATAATTATTATCCTCAAAAAAAAATCTACTTAGCAAAGGAAATGAGCCACACACATTCCCACACAGACATGTGCCAGGATTATAAAACAAGATGCCTCTCTGAGCAAACGGTGGTATAAAATGTAACCAAGACCAAAGAAATAATATGGCTAGTCCAGGACAGAAATCAAAAATGCCCCTAGGTGCTGACATACGTAACACTTAATCCTCAAAACAATCCACGAGGTAAGTCTTTCCATCCCCATTTATAGTTGAGAAGGCTGTCAAGTCCAAGAGAGTTGGGAAAGAACTTAGACGTCCCCTGGCCAAGGAGGAAAAGACCCCACCTGACCTTCATTCTGTTCAACGATACAATGTCTCACAGGGGCCACAGGAAATTCCAAGCTTTCATTCTGGGCTCCTCCAAAGATTAGCTATTTCTCCCCCACTGTACTGACTCACAGAAGTTCTTCACACATAACAAACTATTTGAGATGCAGAAAAGGATGGGGTGAAGAAGGACACAGCACACTTTCCTCCAGACATCGGAGGCAGGGGACAATGCACACAGGTCTCTGAAGATACTTCAGAGTTCCACTTGGACTTGCTCCAGGTTTGTTTCTTAAAATTTCTCTTTCTAACAGCCGTGACCAGTCCAATATATGTTAGTGTGTGTGTGTGTGTGTGTGTGTGTGTGTGTATGTGTGTGTGTAAAAATTACAAAAGCTCTGAGCAAACTTCAAAATTCATAAACTGTCATCATCTGAAGTAACAGGAAAATATCTACTTCTTAGCTGGGTTAAATTTTCAGAGGAGAAATTGTTTTATTATTTGTAATGAGATACTTATAATGATTGCAAATTTTCTGGTATAATTCTACCTAAAAACAAAGAAACAAACAAAAAAATCATAGACGCCATTTCCTTTCCCCCATCTATGTTGGCATAATGGAAAAAAAAAAAAAAGAATCCCAAGATAAAAAAAGGAATCTTGAAATTACATTGCTATCACACATAGTACACAACAGTATCTAAAGGTCCACTTCACACTTTAGATGATGTTTCCACACTGAATGTAGATATTGTGATCCTTTATTACAGCAACTCAAAGCAAGAACCAGAGGTAAGCCATCTTTGGACAGATGACCACAATAAGTCTGTAACAGGCTCCTCAAGCAACAGTCCTCTATGCTGAAGCTGTAATTCACCAAAGAACTGTTTGATAAGGCTATGGAAGGGCAACTTTTCTAACAGACCAAATATAAACATGGATCTGTATTATGCTAAATACGTCAATGGAAATGAAATAACAAGGCTCATCCTGCACTATTAATGAACCATGGTAGCAACCCAGCCCTAAGAACAAGCTAGGTTAGCTCAAAACCTCACAGAATTCTCTGCAGTGACTGGTGTGGGGTGGCAGGGAAAATGACAACAACATCATTTGCCAAATGCCACCCAATGCAACAGCTACAGAAGGAAGAGGACACAGCAAACAGTAACTTAGAGCAGCAACAAGCATGCGTTTTTTAAAAATATTTTACTTATTATTTTTTATTTTATGTGCCTGAGTGTATATTGCCTACATGTGTATAAGTGCACCATGTCTTGCAATGTCCCCAGAGGCTGTCAGATCTCCTGGAACTGGAGTTACGGACGGTTGTTAGCCATCATGTGCGTTCTGGGAACCAAACCTGGGTCCTCTGGAAGAGCAGTCAGTGCTCTTAACCACTGCGCCATCTCTCAGCTCCCCAAGTGCTTTCTTGACCTATTCCAAAGCACAGTGCATTTCACTTGTCTTCTCTCCTCCAAATTCCTTCCAAAAGCTGGACAACGACAGTGGCTCCACAGGCTTGCTAAGGATATTCCAGCTGAGGAGGAAAACCAAAGCTGTCTTCTCCAGTCCTTGGGCATTCACTTAGGCAAGGCAGGCATTGAATTTGAATGTGAGCAGAGCGTGAGGAACCTTTTCTATAAAAGGCTGGATGGTAATATCCTCCTTTTCCAATGAAAAGTCAATCAAGAATTTTTAACTCTGGGAGATGGCAAAATTGCTCAGTGGGTAAAGCACTTGCTGCCCACACCTGATGACCCGACTTCAATCCCTGAAGCTCAGGTCATGGGGGAGGGGAAGAACTGATTCCCAAAGGCTGTCCTCTGACCTCCATATGTGTAATTAAGCACACATAAACACACAGACACACATGCACATGTCATACATATACACAATAATACATAATATTTAAAATTCTTATCTCTGTAGTCATAGCACAGTACCACAGACAACAGGCAAAGTAATGAGTGTGCTGGAGCCAGTAAACTTTCATGTACACAGACTTCAGCCCACAGTTTTCCCACCTCGAAGCTCAAGGATTCTTCCCTAAACCCTCATTCCCAAACCACAAAGGGACAAAGCTTGCTGTAAATTTGCCCATGCTAATCTCACTTAGCTCTCCATTCTAACTGCAATTACTCACTGTCAAGCGGGACTACCCAAGGAGAATTCTAGCAACAGCAGCGAATGGGGTAATAGCTCAAGAACAGCGAGTAGAATGGGTACTTGATGACAGAGACTATGCTGAACGTTTCACACACGTCATCTCCAATGTGCCCCAAACACTTGATAGGGAAATGCTGTTACTCTCCCGGGTGGATAAACAGAGGCTCGAAGCAATTAAAAGACCCTCCAAAATCATAATCAAATGAAATCAAGGTTGGAACCTGGGTCTATCTATATCAGCACAAATCTAATATTCTCACACACTACACCCCTAAAGGACAAATGGCAGTATTTTAAGAGGAACTAAATGCACTGAAGAATTGCAGGCATGATGTTAAGATCTGGCCCACTAAACTGATCTTTCAAAGTAGCCTAATTCACCTTTGTTAAATTTAAAGACATTTCTCCCAATACAAACCCTTTCTTTATTCAAGCTATGAGTTCAGGTCAGCTGGGACTACAGGGAGCCCTTGTCTCAAAAAGACAAAAAAAAAAAGTATCATTTATACCTCCAGTATATCCCAGGAGTTATAAGAATCCCACATGAAGGGATGGAGACATGGCTCAGAAGTTAAGAGCACTGGCAGCTCCTACAGAGAACCTGGGTTCAGCTCCCAGCACCCATATGGCAGGGCAGCTAACAAACATCCATAGCTCCCAGTTCCAGGGATCTGGTGCCTTCTTCTGTCCTCATCAGGCATTGCACACATGGATACACTTAAACACACATAGGCAAAACACATACACACATAAAAATGAATGCAGGACTTAGTTTTTTTAATCCCACATCTAATCTGCTGGGGTTTATGGCAGCAGCCTAAATAAAGTGTCAAAAGTAAAAGACCCCCAACTCTTCCCCTTTCCTGCTGTTACTATATCCATTGGCCAAATGCTAAGCAGTATCTGATGAGCCTCAAGTCTTCTTACCCAGAGAACCAACACTGAACCACCCACATGAAAGGATTGCTGTGGGATTCTCCAAAAGACTGTTTCCATGTAGGAAGACTATGTAGTGGCGAAGTCTCCCGAACTCAAAAATCCAAAGATTGTAGACCTCAGCTTGTGAGGCAGGTCACTGTTAAAACACTAAATCCTAAAACCATAGCATGAAATCCCCCTTAGGGTGAATATCCTGATCAGTCTTAGTCTCTAGCCTCAAGGCATTTCATTTGTGCAAAGATTCCAAAATTTCAAAGACTGCTGCCACCCCCCCAAACTTGGACAAGAAGTCCTCAGCAGAGACATGAACTCTGTCTGTTCCTTCCCTTATTTTCATCATTACACCTCACAAGTAGCTGGACCGATTCCTCCAAACTGGTCCTATCCATCTGGAGGAGTCTTCCTATCTGAATTCCAGGGCAATGCAGGGTAGCAATTTATCAAAACAAGAATTGACAAATTATAGCCTGTGAACATTATCCAACTGGCTACCTGTTTTTGCATAGCCTGTAATGGAAGAATGCTTAAACTTTTATAAATGCTTGGTTAAAAAACAAAAAAAGAGGGGCTGGAGAGATGGCTCAGCAGTTAAGAACATTGAATGTTCCTGCAGAAGACCCAGGTTCGAATCCCAGCACCCACATGGCAGCTAACAACTGTCTGTAACTCCAGTTTTCAGGGGATCTGACGCCCTCTTCTGACCTCCACAGGCATTGCACAACACGGGTGTACTTACACACATGCAGGCAATACACACATACACAAAAACAAAAATATAAATATTTTGAAAAAACAAAAAATAGTGTTTCCTTATATCATAAAAATCATGTAAGCCTCAAATTCCTGTCTTTAAAAAAGATATCAGCAGAACACAAACAGGCTCTCCAGTATCATCTAGGGATGCTTTGAACGGCAGTGGCAGAGCTAAGGGCTACAATAAAGTCCCTACATCCTGAAAAGTCTAGGGACTTGTTATCTGGATCTTTCCAGACAAGCGACAGTGTATCTATCCCTAAACTTGAAACGTTACTGTCTCTGTCCTAGTTTGCCTTCAATTGCTGATGAAAACACTGACCAAAACCAACTTGGGGAGGAAAGGGTTGATTTTATCTTACATCTCCTAGGTCACAGTTCCTCACTGAGGGAAACGAAGGCAGGAACTCAGGGCAGGAACCTGGAGCATAGACTATGGAGGAACGCTACCTACTGGTTTATTCCCCTGGCCTGAGCTCAACCTGCTTTCTTATACAATACAGGACCACCTGCCGAGGGGTGGTACTGCCCTACAGTGGGCTGGGCCTTCCCACATCACTCAATAATCAAGAAAATGCCCTACAGACATGGCCAGAGTCAAGGAAATTCCCCAGTTGAGCCCCCTCCCCCAGGTGTGCCAAGTTGACAACCAAAGCTATCCAGCAAAATCAGCCTTTCAGCTTGTAGATGCAGAATCCGAATCCAGACACAAAACTCGGTGACTCCAGAGTTGACTTATACCCACTAGAGGTTAGGGCATCAATAATGGCCCTATGCAAAGACACCAGCACTCATGTCCCCTCCTGCTTGAGTAATGGGAGAAATTTCAGGCCTTTGATTTCTTCACTGCCATTTGCAATCTGAGCAGTGGCTGGCCTATAACTTCCAATTTCCTGCCTAACAGCATTATTATTCTAAATTGATGAACTGTAAATAACAGGCCACTTTATGCCACTGAGTACACAATGATAAATTTTCTTTGCATTTCTTGGCAAGAAACTATATGTATGTAATTTTGGCCTCCATCTCCCAATTTCCTTCATTTATCAGAAATGGTGACAAAAAAAGGCTCTAATTAGATCATTCTAATCACAAAGAACAGGTATGATGGAAGACTTCACAATTGCTATCTGTGAGCAGCAAAACAAAACCTAGTCTGGCCATTCTCCCTGCAGGGGCAGGAGATTTATCAGTAGACAAAAGAATGCAAAAAGCCAACAGATAAGGTGTAATTAAAGATTCAACCTATAAATTTTACACTGACATAAATTTAACAAGATTTGCAGGGAGAAATTTGGGATTTTAAAGGAAACCATGAGTAGAAAGCGGATTCTTTCAGTTCTAAATGCAATAACACTGCATAATACATAGATTAGGAAGAGTAATACTTCGTACCTCTGAGCTCTTTCAAACAAGGAATTTGCATTATTCAGAACCACAGTAATTTCAAAGTGGTCTACTTTCTGCGTATTTTCCTCCTTAATTTGCTATAATCCATTATCCATAAAATGTTGAGTTTTAATGTCTCTTAAAAATAACAATTCACCTGGTGTATTTCTTAAGCATAATCCAACAAGATCTCTAAATGTGAGAAAATTATTTCCAGTATAATATTCATTATAATTATAACAATGCTTTCCCACTTCACTGACTCAAAGGCTCAAAGTAAAAATAAAAATGAGCTGGACATATATATGGCAGAAAGCAGGAATAAATTCAACCAACAAGACTGCACTGGAAAATAAAGTTACATTTCTTGGACAAACGCAGAAGACCACACTTGCTATCTGGTGCTTTGTAATGGTTAGCAGACATTACTCGTAGAGACAAGCCTCATATTTTCTGCTCTCTGAAATCAGGGCCACTGCAGACAGAAAGGACAAAGTTCTGTTTTTCAGAAAGTTACAAGTTTGGTACAATAACTCATTAACAAGCAAAGTTCAGGAACTAATGCAAATTGAGGGGAAAAACAGGTTGGAAAAACAGGTGGAGGAAGAGCCATAAAAGTGCTTAACAACCTTGAGGAAACCAGGCTTGAATATTTCAACTTTTAGCAAAGCAAAAAACATTTGAACAGGGCTCAGATGAGCCTGATGGGTTTTTTCACCTTGAGGTCAGGTATGTTAACCAGCGCAAATCCACTCACCTGAGTAGGCCCAGTACGGGTCCCCAGAAGCCTTGCGCCTGCGAATCTGCACTGAGCTGCCTTGTCTATTCTCCTGCAGGGCCCCGACATAGCCTTCGGTCAGTGCTGGAAGAGAGGGAGAGCACTGTGAGATACTCATAGGGCTTGGGACTGGACACAGGAAGGATACGGAACACAACTGCCCAAGGAGCTCTGCAGGAGCACAGGCTAAGAGCAATACCTCCTCATTTTAGCCAGGTGGGGTAGCTTGTGTCTGCAGTCCCAACGCTTGGCAGGCTAAGTCAGGAAGATTGCCACAGGTTCCAGGCAAGCTAAGCTCCAGAGTAAGACCCATTGCAAAGAATTAAGAACTATTCGAAAATCCAAAGACATTAACATGATCACTGAGCCTTTTTGTGTGGTTTTAGGTTGTGGGTTGTGTGTGGTTTTGTTGTTAGTTTTTGTGCGTTTGCTGGCCTGAGGGCGGGGGGCATCACCACCACTGTGCTGGGATTACAGGTGAGAACAGCGCCCCCTAGCTCTGAATGTAAGTACCCGCTATGCATTATCCTATTTATTCTGCAAAGCACCACCAAGTAGTCAAATACAAAGGCCCCTGTGATAAGCAAGGAAGCTTCAAAAATAAAGTAATTTTCTGTTGCCCGAGGTCAGATCACTTGTAGAACTGAAATATTTGGATTCTAACATGAATGAAATGTGTGTGCTAGATGTAAAGGCTGGGCACATTTCCTCTTCACAGAACTGGAGTCACTGTATCTGTGCTTACAGGTGGAGGAACTCAGGTTTAGAGACATTAAACTCATCCCAGAGCACCCAGGTAAGTACACAGGAAAGCTGAGCATCAAACATCTCTACATCAAAACTAGGGCCTTCCCTACCCAAACCCAGCAAGATGTGAAGCCCAGGAGACTCCCTGGGGGGTGAATACTTGGGCCACCCAAGAGTTTCCAGTGGTACCAAGGACACAGAAAATGAAACTGTGCGCAAACAGCGATGCTCAAAAAAGAAAGAAATGCTTCAAGACACACTTCTGAAAACTCAAAATGAATCCAGTTCAAGCAAAAGGATCCCTCACCGTTATGGAGAGTAACCGTCTGCCGGCACCAGCATTCAAAACCCTTCCCTCCCAGCCTCGGTATCGGATGCAAATTACCTCCGGTGGCGAGCCCACACCTGAATGCACCCATGTATACAAAGACGCATCCCACAGGTGCCCAGATTCCAAATTTAAATAGAATTATACTCGAATAATACTCACCACCCGCCTATGTTACTATTCAAATGCGTCCAAACAAAATCAAGTATGCTTTTAGAAAGCAAAGAAAATGATTTCAGGAGATTGTACATTTAATTTAGGTTGAGGGTGGCAATGGAGAAACACAATAGATTCTCTATCCAGACGAGCCAGTAAGAATATGGCGATGGCATTAGCTTTGATGAGAATGAGAGCGCCAAGGGAGAAAAAATGAAGAAACACAGTCTTACACTTCAGTTGCAAAGAGTAGCTTTAAGACATGTTAGCAGGGCTTGGAAAGAGATGAGCCCTTAGAGAAAAATGGGAATGAAATAAACTCCAAATGCACATTTGAAAAGTAAACCTGGTATCACTTTCATCTACTCCTTGTTCCCGAATGATAAAGTAAAATTCTAAGCCGCTGCTCATTTTAAAGTGCAAGGAAAATTTGGGCACTTATCATCCAGTTCATCCTGCAATCCTGCAGAAAAGCCACTCAGAGCATCAGGAAGTTGACCATTCCAAGCTAAAGATCAAAACAAAACCTTTCCCCTCTTCCACTCTCCCACCACTAAACCATTGCTAAATAATTAGCTGCTAAGCTTACATGCTTTCTGTGCATATGGTAAACTTTTTACAGTATCTCTTTACTGTGTTACAAATAAGCCCCCCAACTTTTACCTCTATATCAAGACAATAAGTAAATCATATAGCCCTGCCAATTTGACCAATAAATGTAGCTTCCATCAGGACTTGTGGTAGAGCCTCAGTTTTCTGGTCAATAAAATGAAACCTAAATGACCAACCCAACAGTATCAGAGTTTAATCTGATACCTGGTTGGATGCATAAGACCCTGTAGCTACTTAACTGGCTACAGTGAAATTAATTAGCTACGGTGTAATGAATGGACTGCTGGATTGCCTGAGCTGTAGTTCATTTGAGCTGTTTAGTTTTTGGTTTTGTTTGTTTTGTTTTCTTTGTAGAAAAGGTCTCATGTAGTTCAGGGTGGCCTCAAACTTCTGATCCTCTGGCTGCTACCTCCCAAGTGTTAGTTGAAATTACAGATATGTAAAGTACCTCAACACCCAGTTTATGAAGGGCTGGAGTCTGAACTTTGAGCATATTTGGCTTTCAGCATGCGAAGCAAGCACTCTACCTATTGAGCTATTTGTCCAGCACCGCTTAAGTTGTTTTCTATGTCTCACTCTCCTTTTTCTATAAAAGATGTCTGATCTCACTGTTGGAATCTCAGAACGTGCTCTGGGTATTTGCTGGATTCATCGACCATATTTTATTTTCTCCTGCTCCAGTAAACTCTACTAAATTTTAATTCTTTACTTCTAAAGGTGTTTAGACATGGGGCCATGAAGGTGCTGGGACCCAAAGTGTTGGAGGAAGATAAAGTACAGGATCAACAGAGAAGCTGGACAAACAAAACAACACAAAAAACTTGGGAGCCAAGCCAGGGGGCAAAACCTATAGATCAATTCTCTTGACAGCATTAAACCCTGGATACAGAAAAGTTGAAGCCAGGCCTACCCAAACCATTATAGTTAGAGAGTTACATGGACTGATAAGTTAAAACTGTTTTCTGTCATTTGTATGCCAAAGGTCCCATAAAGACAATGATGGTATCCTTTAAACAGTCATTTTAACTTCTGATCAGTTTCTGTATATATAAATGGCCACTGTTGTAATAGAGGTCTGATTATCAACCCAGGACTGAGCTTTTTTTGGGGGAAAGGGGGCATGGACATAAACTTCCCTGGACTACAAGCCTTGAAAATAGAATTGTTTTGCAGTGGGGCCCAGATACAATAACTTTTTTTAATGTCCTAGGTGATTTTTTTTTTTTTAAACAATGAAGACAGGCAAAACCATCACCTTCTTGGTCCACTGCCTCATTTCAGAGCTACTTACTGCCCACATGTCAGAGACAGTAACCTCTGAAAATAAGCAGGAAGCAAGGATCAGAGAACTTAACAATCGATTCTTCAGTGATGCAACTCAGCAATGAACCAGGAGCAAAGCATTCTATCACTAGGAACCACATTTTTTTTCCAAAGATAAACTATTCATTAAAGGTGATAACATGTAGTTTTCCTTTTTTATTGTGTCAATGAGTAATGTGGGATTACTTATCCCAGCCCCAGATAAGAATGAAATCATCAGTGACTGGTACAAAGGAAAACAAATTTGAAACCCTCTCCTCAAATGTGTTTTGAGCAAAGATGAGGTGATTGTTTAAAAGATGTTTTTAAAAACTAGTATTTGAATAGCAGTCAAAATGTATCTGTAATATATTAAGTAACTTAGTGTTTCATTGGCAAGAAACAGAGGTTTGCAAATAGTAACAGTCTGTGGCTCCCAAGTAAAGCTACAGAGTCAGCACACCAAATTCAATCAATTTTCATTCTCTATCCTCTCCTAAGCTCAAACAGCCAACCAGAGGCAGCATGGCACTGATATGGTAAGGCTATGAATCATGCTATTGATTTTCAATATCGCCTGTGCAGAAAATTAAATTATGCAAATGCATGCCTTTACGGATCCTTACCTTAATGTGAAACTCGGTACTTGCTTATGTCAGCAACTTAATTACACAATTAAAAATGGAACATGCTTATGAGAATGTGTGGTTTCACTCTTCAGAACAGACAGTAAATGTAAATCTGCCTATGGTTATCATTTGACTAGCAAGAGAGAGACAATAGTATTATGGAAACATAAACTCTAGCAAGTTCTATGGCAGCAAGGTCTTATGGTTTATGGGCATGCAGTCAGCTGAAAACTTGGGAGGGCTTTTCATTCCACTATAAAGTTACAAGTTATTGGAGCAGTTAGGTACTACACAGAGAAGCTCAGCAGGATACATGGATATGGATATATACTCTTCTGAAAGAGGTCAACTCTGCTGTCATTGTAAGCAACACACACATATTCCCAACAGGCTAGTAAACTTGGGTATGAGGAATTTCAAACTCAAGCAGTCTGGATTACATAATAATGAAATGGGTTTAAAAGGGAGGAATCTAGCTGTTCCCATCTTACAGGAGAATCTGAGTCTCCTGATTCTGACAAGATGAAAGTAGAGATTTCAAAACCAATAGTATTAACTAGCCAATGATGCTTACATCTCACTCAGCAGGAGGAATCTTAAGTCAACTTGGTTGCTAGGCAGAGTGAAATGAGTGACAGGCATTTTCATCAGGGAGTTTTTATAAACTCTGTCTCCTCTCAGAACTTCTACTGAGCCTACCTCATTTCCAGCCTGAAGCGAAAAAGATAAAAATGTTTCAGACCCAAAGGCCCCATCCTTTTCTATAAAAATATCTTATGAGTTCCCTACTACTGAAGACATCAACAACACAGTTTCCAATGTGCATGATTTAATTTCCCAAAGCTACTGGACATAGTTTATAAGAATAACTGTTTTTACTCTGGGAATATAAAAGCAGATGTGTTACCCATCTGCCTTAAGTGGGTCTTCAGGAGGCTTCTGTGTAATCAGCACTCTTGGAGTTTCACAGAAATGTTAACTTCAGGAAAGCAACTTGAAGTTTTGTTAACTCTCCTGTGTTAATTTGCAAATGAACATTTTTCCTTCAAAAAGCTCTGTTTGTCTGAACAATATATTAAATAACATTTTTTACATGACTTTTCTCTTTAAGAAAAGATTTATTTTTATTTTAGTATATGTGCCCACCATGTGTATGCAGGTTTCCGGGGAGGCCAGAAGAGGTCCTCAGATCCCCCCAGAACAGTTTATGAGCCAGCAGACATGGGTGTTGGGAACAGAACTTGGTCCTCAGGAAGATCAGCATTCTTAACCACTGAGCAAACCATCTCACCAGCCTCAGATGTCTTTTCTTATGTTTTACTGTTAAAAGCAGGGGTTCTCTGAGACTGTAAGAAATACAAATCAGGGCCAGAGAGAAGGTCCAGCGGTTAGACACGCTGGCTGCTCCTGCAGAAAACCCAGGTTCAAATCCAAGCACCCACATGGCTGCTAACAACCACCCATAACTCCCATTCCAGGAGTTGACATCTTCTTCTGTCCTCCACAGGAACTTCAGAACATGGGTGCACTTACATATATACAGGCACAGTACTCAGATACATAAAAATAAATAAATAAATAATAAATAAATAAACAAA
>NW_008332583.1:2450383-2462976 GCF_000622305.1 Nannospalax galili
TATTAAAAAAGAAATAGGAATCAAATGTTCACATATGGATCGAGACTGTTTCTTCCCAGATTACAAAGAAACCTCAAATTATATAGCACAAAAAGTCTTATTTTCTCCTGACAAAAGTAGTCCATTTACATATGTATTTGTACATGAGAGAAGGAAGTCAGAGATGCCCAACAAGAAAGGAAGGGTTTCAAAAGAGCCACTGCGTGCTTCTCCAGTACCATGCATCTTTTCTGCTTGAACCCGTAATGCCCACTTATCTCTGTTAAGTCATCACCTCTGACACAGACTGACATGAAGACTCCTCCCAAAGGTTGTATGTTGAAGTCTTACTGCCCAGCTGGTGGATCCAGTCTGAGAGGTGACTGGATCAGGAACACAATCATATCATCAATGGTTTGAGACTGAAGTGGAGTATTGTTGAACACATTAGGTCTCTGAGAGGCATGCTCCCGACAGGAACCTTGTCCCTTCCCCACTTACCATCTCTCTCCCTGCTTCCTGGCTGGCATGAGGTGAGCAGCTCTGCTTCACCCTGCCCTTCAATATGAAGTTCTCTCTCACACAGCCTAGGAAAAGGACAGAGTCAGCCAACCATGGACTGAAACCCTGAACCAAAGCAAATCTTTTCTCCTTTCAAATTTTCTCTCGAGTATCTGTCACAACAATGAAAAGCTAAAATAGTATCATTCATGGCTACACAGTAAACAGAGATTATACAGCAGTAGGGCCTGATTAGGTTTCTGGTAAGAACATTCCCAAATTCCTTCCAAAACATGCTTGCAAATCTGTATCCAAAGCAAAACAATTCCATCAACATGAATGTATTTTCACTTAACTAGATGTCCAAGTCTAGGTCTTTCCAAAAAGATGTGCGGGTCTGGGAGAAGAGGTTAACTTCCATCCAAAATTGAAAACATCAAAACAAAACAACTGAGGTCCCCTCAGGCCAAAATGAAAAGTACACAGGGCACTGTTGATATTGGGAATCCAAGCTCTTCTCCCCGAGTCTCCACTCCAAATAAGCCTGCTAAAAAACAAGGAACGGGCCTGTCATTTTCAACCTCAGAATGTAGGTTTTTGTTTTTTGTTTTTCTTACAATGGCAAACAAACAGTTACACATGCTGTTTATATCTATTATAACGCCTCATACAACAAACAAATTAAGGATCCCTCAAGGATGGTGAAATCAAGCACAATTTCCTCTAAACTTTAAAGAGCATTTAAGAACATTAAACTCCACACAATAGTCTGAAATGAATATATCTTTATCTTTTTTTGCATCTACAATGGGCAAATGTATCAAATTATAGTTAAAAGTAATTAAATATTCTGACGAGCCTCATTTCCTTTGTGCTGCATTTCAATTAATTGTAGTAAAATGTACTTGGTGAGTGTCCCAAAAAGCAGAATCAAAAAGTGTGTTCCTGAGCTGCGACTGCATTACAGATGGTTCCTCTGGCTGTTTGTGATACCGAGCTAACCTCAGATACAATAGACTCTATTATAGTAGATTGTCTATTTCATCATATTCAAATGCACCTATTGTCCTGACTACAAAGAAATTTTTTTCATTATCTAACATGATAAAGAGACCTAATATAGAGCCATGGTTTTTTTAAAATGTAAAATAAATCATTAGAACTCAAAGGCAATTTAAGGGAATGAGGGATTACATGGCAGTATTTTGTCCTATGGGGCAAAAGAGACAACCTTTTCTGGAAAACCGAGAAAAGGCAGGTAGAGAGAAGCAAAGTCCTGAACTTTGGTTCATTATTTTCCTGTAAAATGACGGTGATCCCAAAAGGCAGAATCTGTTTTCTTTTAAATCAGGACTAAAAAGGAACAAAAAATTAGAGCCACCTTTTGCTGGTAATTACCTTAAAAAAAAAAAAAAAAAAAACACTTTCCCAACAGGTCTGAGGCCTGGCAGGTAGAAAGCTGACTCTTCACATGACTCAGTATCCCTTTGCAAAAAAATAAAAACCAACAAAAACCCTGAAAAATATCAGTTTCCTCTGTCACAAAGGGACAAGCCTGAATGACAAGAAAGATTGGGCTCTGGATTTCAGACTTTATGGCATTAGCAGAGATAAAATGAGCAGCCACCCCAGTCTGTTCTATAACACTGTTTGGTCCCCAAAGAATGGAGAGTCCTGGGGCTGGAGAGATGGCTAGCAGTTAAGACAGTTTTGTAGTAAAAGGGCAAGAAAGTGCCAGTGGTGCCCAGAGACTATACACTGGCAGCTACCAATGTGGAAACAGCTACCCACCAAGATGTTTTCTTTCATCCCAAGTGTGTGTGTGTACACGTGTCTGTGTGTGTGTGTGTGGTGGGAACAAGGGAAAAGCCAGAAGAAAGTCCCAATACTTACAGTTTTCATTTTCTATGGGAAGATTCACCCCTTATTCCCAATGGTAACAATATGGCGTGTGCAGTGCATGCAGATCTCTAGAGAACAGCATTGAGTATACACTCACATCACCTCTGTGGCCTTTGATGACTTTTACTGCTGAAATAGTCTACAGGTGACTATCTGACTTTGTGCTCACAGCCTGGTCCACTCAGTCATTATTTAATAAGTCAACTACTTGCCTAGGAAGCAGGTGCTATTAAAAATGACAAGTACATTGTCAGGTGTGGTGGCATATACCTTTAATCCTGGCACTCAGTAGGCAGAAGAAGGTAGAACACTGAGTTTGAGGCTGGCCTGGTTTACACAGCAAGTTCCAGGCTAGCAAGGGCTACCTAGGGAGACCCTGTCTTAAAAAAAAAAAAAAAAGTTGATGAGTACCAAAGCTCATGTAACTTCCCAGGGGAAATCCTACAGTTCGGGGATAATTATTCAGAAACCTATGCTACTTTGCAAGGACACATAGCCCTGGAGTAGATGCTGTTCTCAAGTCTGCTCTGTTGACACTTTACAACTATTCAACTGTTTTTCAATCCTCTGCCCAGTGCTAGAGATGGGACCCAGAATCTCACAAATACCAGGCAAGGACTCTACCACTGAGCTAGCATCCCAGTCCCTTACCACGAATCTTCACAAACTTGAATTAGGGGTACCATAAAGTATCTTAGTTAACAGCTTTGTCAGTTGCTCAGAGAGAAAAAATGTCCAGGTGAGCCTCGGAGATCTAAACATGGAATGATGTCAAAAGAAGCCAGTTGTCAAGTGACTTTTCCTACTTCTGTTAGTAGCTAAGATAAAAGTCTGTTCCTAACAGTACTCTGAAAAATGTAGTGATTTTCCTGACATGGCACAGAGAAGATTCAAACACAACCAACAAGAAAATGTTATGTTGGTTAATAAATTCTTCTCATTCACATTCTGTTTAAAATGTGTACGTCTGACTACCCAATATAATTTTATTCATCAGAAATAAATTTGATAACATAGGGTGTTTATGTAGTAGCCCTTTTATAGAGGCCTAGAGTGTTTTGGTGGATGGGTTCTTGGTTAGCATACAGAAAGCCCTGAATTTGATACACAGTTACACAAAACAAAATAAAACTAAACTGTCTATGCATATCGATCTTTAAGGATAAGAGAGTCAAAGCTGATATGCCTATAAACACAGAAAACGAGGAAAAGAAGAAGCCATAACAGGATCAGAGAGAAGATCAATGTGTGAAGGCACTTGCCACCAATTCCCACAACCTAAGTTCAGTTCCCAGACCACATGGTGAAAGAGAACCAATTCCTCTAAGGTGTTCTCTGACGTCACATTGTTCCATGGCATATACATGCACACATGTGACATACAGAAGCACACAAAATAAATTTGTAAATAGGAAGGAGCAATAATAACACCACTACATTTTCTTAGCACTATATGCTGTGTAGAACTATACCCTCTTGTCAAAATACCTTCTAAATAACTGAATCTGGATACCCACAGCTCTCAGTCCTAAACAGAGGTGCTTCCTTGTACAGTGGATAGTGGCTAATACAGACTCTCGAAACTAGTCAATGTGAAGATAAGTGACCACGAATTGCTAAGCCAAAAAAGGACCATCTACATCACACTCCCTTCCCAAGGCTCAGGGAACATCACAGAAGAGGGGGTGAAAAGCTGTTAAGAGACAGATGGCTGTGTGGACTGGGATGAAACGGTGTCTTCTGTATAGGACCAATGCACTGATGAACTCACAGCAACTGTGGTTGCCCGCAGAATTCTGATCAAGCCTAGTCAACATTCCAGCATATATGGGGGAGGGGCACATACGCCCCTACTCCTAGCTGAGGGGCTACTGACTGATAAGGAAGGGAAAATAAGCACTTTCTTTAGGGCTCTGATGCCTGATAGGTCAACCATGTTGACCTGGCTCCACACCTGTGAGTATATGGGCAGCAATAATTAGACTCAGTGGATAAACAAAAAAAAGGAAGACATAAATTTAGGAGGAGGTGGGAGGAACTGGAGTTGAAAAATGGGATGGATATAACCAAAATACATTGTACACATGTATGAAGTTCTCAAAGAAAGAACATTTAAAAAATATGCTCATACACCTCTATCATACAAAAAGAAAAGTGTCCAGTTGTATGACACTGGGG
Organism: Nannospalax galili; assembly: GCF_000622305.1. Taxonomy (NCBI): domain Eukaryota; kingdom Metazoa; phylum Chordata; class Mammalia; order Rodentia; family Spalacidae; genus Nannospalax; species Nannospalax galili. The sequence continues at coordinate 2,454,944 of NW_008332583.1, forward strand.
TTCCAGAGGTTCAGAGCATCCTATTATGGATTTCAAAGGAACTCTGGGTTATGATTGTTTTAAAGTCATTTATCACTGCTTAAACATGCTTTGGCGTGTGGCCTTGGCCACAACTTTGCCTCCCACAGTGACTCCTGGCATCCTACCAGAACAATAAATGATCAAATGATTCCACAGGACCATTTCTCCCTCCTGAAAGTCTAAACAAGGGTTCTTTGATTCAATGGATGTAGACCTTTCTATAGCACTTAAAGGAAAAACAATAACAACACAAGAGACGGGGTGATATTGCCCAGGCAACCACTTTAGTGTTGCTGCTCAGAATAATCGGTGGCTACAAGTTCATTTTCGGTATCTCCATGTTTATGAGGTGTTAAGTTGGCTTCCTTTCCCGCAAGAATGAGTTGTCTTTGTTCTCTTCAATTGCACTGAGAAGCCATCCTGAGAAATAGCTTGCAGTTTGCTTTTCTTGAAAAGGAGTTATTAACTTGAAATAACACCATACAATTCACAAGGAAAATAATTTAAAAGAGCTATTAGAATCTTAAATAAAATGATTTAATTAAAAAAACCTGTAACTACATAAAAATTTTTGCCAGATCTCATAGAGACAAATGAAGCGCTTCTCTTTCAATCGGTTTAAATGGCCCTAAAAGCCATTTGTTAAATAATTAGAAAGGGAAAGACAATTTGGGGGTTGGGAGGGGAGTGCCATTTAACCAAGAGTCATTTCTTGGTGAAAAACTGGCGGTGGTTAAACAGCAGGACTTGTTTCTTTTTTCTTTCTTGCTGCTGCTTTTCCTAAAGCCATCTCTATGACCAGCTACGCCAGAAGAAAAGAGTTTCATCACTTTAGAAGGCTCAAAACTAAAACTGAAAGTTTCAGTTGAATATTTTTCCTTCTCCCCCTCACAAACCCTTTGTATATAAAAGTCGAGTGAAACTGATGTCAAAACAGAACTTAAATCCTTTTCTAACTCTCCATCTCAGTTAATCAAACTTCAGGTTGGAAGGTGACTAAAGAGCCTGAACTGGGGGAACTCACTACGTAGACCAGTCTGGCCTCGAACTCACAGAGCTCCGCCTGCCTCTGCCTCCTGAGTGCTGGGATTAAAGGTGTGCGCCACCACGCCCAGCTTCTTTCTTTTTTATTAAATAAATGCACTGATCTCAGAAGGAAATGTTATACTTCCGGGGGTCTCCCTACCAGGCAAAACTGTATAAAACAAACCGTCCTTTTGAATCCTGCAGGAACGAGAAGGACGTCGCAATACACTGGTACCGATTAGTAAGAGAAGCACGGGGATCCAAAACTGCAGGTCCGTCGCTGACAGAGATCCTGAGTGAATTGTGAAAACAGAGCTTTCGATTTCACTTACAAAGGTCACCCTTACACACTATGTCTGCAGAGTCAGCAAGGGCCTACCAGCAAAAGGCTGAGGCTGTAGGGCGGTCCAGCAGGGAAGCCTCAGCTTTCTCTTTGACGCGGGACCATCCCTGCTCCTCCGATTGATCCATTCTAAGACACTCAACAAAACGGAAGCAGAGACTGAAGGCAGGAAGAAGCACAGATGTTAGGTTTTGCAGAAACTGACATAAGGTTTCTGCAGAAACTGGTATTAAGAAGAAGAAAAAAAACCAAAACAAAACACTGAAATCCACTGGAGGCTTTTTCTTTAAAGATGATGTTCAAACCTCAGAGTTCTCACTACAATAATTTATCAGGGCCGAGGTATACTGTAGCAGTACAGTGCGTGCTTACTAGCATGTACAAGGCCCTGAGTTCACTCCTCACCAATACACACACAGACACAGACACAGGCACACACACACACACACACACTAAATTAAATCAAATAATCTAGTAGCTGGGCCTGGTGGTACACACTGTAATCAAACCACCTGAGAGGTCAAGGCAGAAGGCTCCTGCACTGAAAGCTAGCCTGGGTTACACAGTGAAATCCTTGTCTCAAAAACCAAAATAAAGAAATCAAATAATTTACTCAAAGTAAAGAGATCTTAAATTTTGGCAACCAATGGCTGCCTGGACGGGGAGTGGCAGTTTTGTTTAAGGGTGAAATTCTTGGTAGGTTGACCAGGCTTCAGTGGATGAACCCATACCAAAGGGTATTTAGGGACCCACATTTGACCCTATAGGCCTCTCCTCACCAATACACACACAGACACAGACACAGGCACACACACACACACACACACACACTAAATTAAATCAAATAATCTAGTAGCTGGGCCTGGTGGTACACACTGTAATCAAACCACCTGAGAGGTCAAGGCAGAAGGCTCCTGCACTGAAAGCTAGCCTGGGTTACACAGTGAAATCCTTGTCTCAAAAACCAAAATAAAGAAATCAAATAATTTACTCAAAGTGAAGAGATCTTCAATCCCAGGATCAAACAGGAAGAAATAAGACTAAAGAAGGTACTGTGATAAAAACAAAGGTTTTTAATAATACATGTTTGGGAAATAATTTCCATTTCTGTCACTGAAGTAAATGGCTTACCCAAAGCCTTCCCACGCTACTTTAGTTTCTGATTAATACAGCCTTTGATATTGAACACAATGGAACCAAAATCTGGAAGGAAAAACAGTCTGCAGCTTTCAGGCATATCTATAAAGATGGCTCTAACAGTTACACTTCTTGAGTTATCTCCTGGTACCAAGGGATCCTTGGCCTAGAGCCCACACTGAATATCTGATCTTATGCTCACTAGAATTTTGAGGGAAAATCCTCTCATCCTTCTCAGGTGACAAAGCCACCAAGACATAGAATGGTTAAGTCTCCCATCAAAGGGACAGTGTGTGGGACAAACCCAGGGGCTCCACACAGCTAGAGAAGAGGAACCACAGCTCCACTGGCCATGCCCCCGAAGGGTGGCATCTGGAATCTGCTAAAAACATGCACAAAGACTTGCACAGAATGCCCGAACTGGACAACTCTACTGTCACATACCCAGTCTCAAGGACCCCACAAGGTATTTCATGTCCAACCCAGTGTCCCAGAAGGAAACACAATGTGGTTTTGACTGTCCTTTTCAAAGATTTCACACTGTATAAAAACTCTCTAGTCATACCGAATACACTGTAATAAATGTGATAATTCCTGAAAATTATTACAAGGCTTGCAAGAAGAATTCTAACACCACAGCCTACACAGGAAGGCATTATGCTAACACCAGCGAACTGCTGAGAAAACAATTCACTTCTCTAAAACAGAAGAGGGGAACATTCCGTGCAGACATATGTGCACATTTCAACTGAGAAATGGGGATGAGAAGATGACTAGGACCACACTGCCCCAAACTACAGCGCCCGGTCACACAGGCTTCCTGAACAGAGGACATACCACAGGGTGTCAGTGCCAAGTAAGGAAAAGATGGCCAAATGCCTATCAAGTATGTGCTTTTATGAATGTTAACAATGGTATTTTGAGGGGACAGGGAAAAGGTTCAAAGGTAAAGCACTTACAGTGCAAGCATGAAAACCTGAGGTCAGATCCCCAGGAACCATATAAATGAAGGACAGGGATGGTGGCCAAATGTGACCCTAGCACTCAGGACATGGAGATAGGGAATCCCCATGGCAAACTGACTAGCAGAAGTCAGATCAGTGAGTTCAGGATAAGATCCTGTCAATACATAAACAGGAAGAAGGTCAGAAAGATGGCTCAGTGGTTAAGAGCACTTGCAGCTCTTGGAGAAGACCCAGGTTCAGTTCCCAGCACCCACACAGCAGCTAACAACAGCCTGTAACTCCAGTTCCAGGGGATCTAATGCCCATTTCTGGCCTCTTGAGGGTGCTGCATGACAAGAGTGCATTTACATGTAGGCAAAACACTCATACACATAAAACATAAATTTGTGTATGTGATAAACATGAAAGTGATCAAACAAGACCTCTACTAAAACCATCTAATCTCCACAAGCATTTGCATATGTGTGAATACACACACACACACACATGCACCCATACATATCCAAACACATATAACACTGAGGTACTATGGGTCAAACTCAGGCCCTCGTTCAGGCAAAACTCTAGTTCGAACGCTCAACTTCACTGTGTTTCAGTCTATCTTCAGATCTCTTATATTTAAATTACAGAGTGGGACACAAGAATGGAGGAGGAGGAGGAGGAGGAGGAGGAGGAAAAGTCGGAATTCAAGCAAACACGAACTCACTGTGTTCCCTGAAAAATCACTGATTGTTTTACACTGTCACTTTCTCTAAATATTTCTTTTTCCACTTCTCAGACAAAGAATGCTTCCTTTACAGGGCATATATGTGAAAAGAAAATTAGATGACTATTCTCTTAGAGCCTCTAGCTTTCTTTCCTCCATAGCTGGGGCAACTTCCTTCCCTGGTATCCTAAATGCCGTGGGTATCAGTAGGCATATACAACTCTGATAATTTTTGTCATCTACAAAGTTCAGGCCTACGAACTGAGTGGTTTAAAAAGACCCTCAGCCAGGTGTGGTGTCGCATGCCTTTAATCCCAGCACTTGGGAGGCAGAGGCAGGTGGATCTCTGTGAGTTCAAGACCAGCCTGGTCTACATAGTGAACATAGTGAATTCTAGGACAGCTGGGGCTACAGGGAGACCCTGTCTCAAAAACCCCTCATAACATTTTAAAGATTTATGATTTTGTATCAGATCACATCCGTAGCTATCCTGGGCTGCATGTGGCTGGAGGGCCATGGGTTGGACATGCCCTATAGAACCTTATATGATATGCTGTGAAGACCAGCTTCTACATCCCTATCCTGGGCCTACTATGCTCCTGCCCACAAGGACAAAACTTTGATGAGACCCTGTCCCCATTCTTGACCTACCCCATTTTCCCCACAAATTCAGGAATTCAACTTCTGTTTTACCTCTTCTTCCAGAGGCTAAGTCACTGGGGGGAGGGGGCACTAATTTTATGCAACCACGTGGTTCCCTGGTCTCTTCACTTTGAAAACTTTGAAACATCAGGCTCAGAAATTCATCAGGAGGTCTGACACCTGGACTTGACACTGAAGATACTGGGACAGGACAGTGCTCAGCAATCTTCTAGAGGGAAACAAGTTGAGGGGTACCCAGCATGTACAGGGAGAAGGACACCTTTGTTTTACACAGCTCTGTTTCTGAGAAGCAAAGCTAAATGAATCAATTTAGTCATCCTAGAAACACAGTTCACTTGTGATGTCCATAAACAATTATCAGGTGCTGTAACCTTGTTCCTTTTATCTAAATGTTACATGCCCTTTCTTTATCATGTGATAAAGGAACCAAACCAAACTTCCTGGTGTGCTCTGTTCACCACAACTACTTACCTTAATGCTGGCTAACTCTAACTTCATGCCAGTTCTCAAAAACAGGATGTTCCTTTGAATACTAAGTCCCAAATTCCCAGATCATTAGCTAAAAATGTTTTCTGGAGCTAGGTGTGGTAGTGCACAACTATGATCCTAGCACTTCAGACACAGAAGCAGAGGGCCATGTGTTTAAAGCTAGCCTGAGCTACAGAGAAAGACCCTGTCACCAAATTAAAAAAAAAAAAAAAAAAAAAAAAAAAAAAAAAAAAAAATTTCAAAAATCCACCAAATACAATGCACCCAAGTATGGATTTCTTGTGAGGCTTTCAGAAAAAAATAAAAATGTTAACAAAGTTCTCAATAAGATCAGGTGCTCAAATCAACAATACAAATTGTTAATAGCACACAAAGAAAGCAAAATCTTTTACACAGTAAGTTTAGAAAAGTATTTTAAAGTAAGCCCTTTAAATTTCAGGAAGACTAGAGATTTTTTTTTTTTTAAAGTGTGTTCTGCATTTCTTTCTGGCCCGAACTTTGAAGGTGATAGGCTTCACAACAGATGTGGCCTGGTTTGAACCATAAAGGTCTGCATGGCTAATAACACTCAGTGTAAAAACACAACAGCTGAGACACTGTAACTGCAACAGTTGCTGGACTCTGGCCCAGCTGGACAAGTCCCTGGATCTGCCAAAATACTGCATCCCCTGCAGGCAAGCTGCCCAGCGGGGGCCCAGCAACTTCCAGGCCCTGCAGTGGTCACAGACCATTCTGTCAAAGAAATCACTGCAGACCTGTAGAAGACCACAGCAAACACACGTAAGTAGCAAAACAAAGACACCCAATGTTCATGAAGCAAATTAAATAAAGTAGCATTGCCTGCTGGTAGCATTCTTGCAGCTGTGGACTGATCAATAATCATATCACATAACTAGGCATGCCCATGGTAAATTCTTTTTCTTAACAGCGTTTATGACCTTTTCTGATTATATAAACCATAAATATTCGTGGTAGATGCATACTTAGGCAAAGTACATTAATAAACAGAGCACATTAAATAGATGGAAAAGTACATAAAAAACATAAACAAGAAAATAAAAATAACTATACCCACTCTTCGGATCTGGTTTATTTCCCTCCTATGTTTCAATAATCCATAGGCTTGTTTTTTTGTGGGTTTTTTTTTTTTTTTTTTTTTTTTGAGGTATGGTGAGATTTGAAAAACAGTTTGTGCAGAGCTGGGCACTGTGGCTAGGGCTACTTAGAGCGAAAAGCAGGACTCAAAAATGAGCCAGCACAAAGCTTTATAACCCTCAAGAGCAAATAAAATGTAGAAAAATAATGTTCATTTCCATAAAATTTAAAATATCACCAAGAGGCCACATAGTGTCACGCAAACTCAACTGCTCTGTCAGTAAGTAGGAATACCTTAACACGTCACAAGCTCAGAAGTGTCAATCTAATAGAAGATTTCTAGAGATGCAGAAACAGAATGATAATACTACTTAATGAAATAAGTAACTTAGGGGCAGGCACTGAAGGAGACAGAATTCTACCAGTAGTGATTGATGGATTATAAAATAGACTTGAACGATACTATGGACTGCTGATAAGAAAACACACACCTATAATTACACACACACACACACACATATGGGGGTGTGTGTATGTGTGTGTGTGTGTGTGTGTGTGTGTGTGTGTGTGTGTATGTGTGTACTTAAATCATTATAGTTTCATGGTAAAAACAAAAACTCAACTGGGCTAGGGACATGGCTTAGTCTGTAAGAGCCTGCCACTCAAGCCTGAGGACCTGAGTTTGTACACTCAGCACTCACGTAACACACATGCATGGTGGCTCCTGCCTGTCATCCCAGTGCTTGGGGAGTAGAGACAGGAAGACCCCTGCTCATTGGTCGGCCAGTCTAGCCAAATCAGTGAGCTCTGGGCTCAGTGACAGACCCTGTCTCAAAAAGTAAAAATAAAAATAAAGTGGGGGTGCATCCAGCAGATCAAGTAGGAAGGGGAGCTCCAGCTGCAGGCAGGGCAAGCTCTGGATGTGGAGGCCTGAGCACCCAGGCAGCCAGATATCGGGGAAAAGCCCCCAGCCAGCTGGACTCTGGGGCAGGAGACGTGTCCACGGATGCTAACTCTGGTATCCATCTAACTTTTTACCACCATCCCACCACTCCCCAGCAAGCAGATCTCCCTTCCTACCACTCCTCTTCAGCGTGCTCTGCGGGACATTGAAGCTGAACACAGCAGCCTCCACAGAAGGTACTGAGGTGGCAGGAGAGGAGGGTGAATGCCCAGTCCTGTTCTTACTGGTCAACTGCCCCAACTTTGAGCCAGTAAGTGTTTGGAAGTCTGCGATCCTAGGACTCTTTGTACCTTCTGTTTTCCATCTCCTTCAAAATTCTTCTGGTTTGAACATCCTATTTTGTGAATGCCCACTTTTTTTTTTTTTTTTTTTTCGGCTGTTCCTTTTCATTCAGAAAAGTAATTTCTTGAAGGTTCATCCCTCTCCCCAGACTCAGGCAATCTATGGCTCATGTGGCACAGATGTAAACAAGACTGAACCGAAACCGTTTCATAGATATTTGTTCTGCCAAAGACAAAGGCCAGAATTGAAATGCACTATCACATTTGTGTATTCGTTTTCTTTCGTTTTGAAAGCTGGTTATCTGTTACCTTAATTAAAAATCTGTGTCCTCTTTTAGCACCA
>NW_008332583.1:2463218-2478098 GCF_000622305.1 Nannospalax galili
ACTATGTAGACCAGGCTGGCCTTGAACTCACAGAGATCCGCCTGCCTCTGCCTCAGGAGTGCTGGGATTAAAGGCATGCGCCACCACACCCGGCTAGCAATAGATATTCTTAGCAACCAAACCCCAAGTGTTTTCACCCAATAACCCATACATCTCTCTCCACGGTCAAAAGGATCCCGCTGAGTGAAAATAAAAGAGACCTTGCACTTGAAAGAGATGGCAGAGAATGGGCGGAAGCCCAAAGGCACTGCACATAAACCACAGTAAGGAGACTGGAGTCTGAAGATAACAGCTGCACCTCCAAGCAGAGTTCGCAGTAAGGTCACAGAGCATGATGATTCGCTTGGGGTACTTCCACCAAGGAGGTTAGGTGAAAGGTGGGAAGACATAACCTCTACCACCCACCCACAACAGGCAGTCGCAGACATCTGGCTCACCTCCAACTTGCACTCAGCAGTTCCTGAGTAGATATCTCTAAGGCATGTAACCCACAGTGCAGGCCTAAGTGTCCACTCTACAGTCACCGTAGACGGGACTCAAGGATCAGACTGCACTTCCTCTCCTGTTGGGCCTTGCCATCCAGTTCAACCCTGGATTCCAGAAAAAGAACGAAATGAAACAGATGATAAGCAGACGTTTCCAGTCCTTTGGAAATGACCTTCAGGAAATGGGCCACATGAAAGACAGGGCTTCTCAGGAGGCACTGATGTCATTTGCAAGGAACACAGAGGCCTTTCCAGACAAAAATAAAACAGAAGGAGGTGGGGTTAGTGAGTCAAGACTTCAAAAGAGAGTATCCTCAAAGAGAGAAGGGCTAGAATTAATTACCCCATCTAATTTTGAGGCCCATCTAATTTTGAGGCCCGCCTGTTCCACAGAGAAGATAATGGAATAGTGGGGGGATGGGGGGCACAGATCAATGGAGCAGAACAGAGAACCCAGAAAGAACCACACAGTATGACCAGTTGATTTTTCACAATGGTACAAAGGCAATTCAACAGAGGAAAGAAAGAACATCAGGCAGAAGAGATGGTTCAGGGGGTTAAAAGCATGCCCAGAGGACCAGAGTTCAGTTCCCAGCACCCACATAAGGTGAATCACAGATACTTATAACTCCAGTTCAAGGGGGTCTGGGGATCTGATGCTGTATTCTGGACTCCAGAGGCAACTGTACCCACACATGCACATGAACATGCACACGCACACACCCCACTACCTACATAATTAAGAAATGAAAGCATAAAGAACACTCAACACTGTCGGCCCTCAGGAAATACAGACTGGCCACCCGTCACTGTACACCATCACTGTACAGTGCACACAATCACTGCACACTGCACACCATCACCGTACACTGCACACCATCACCGTGCACTGCACACCATCACCGTGCACTGCACACCATCACTGCACACTGCACACCATCGCTATACACTGTATAGCACCACTGTACACTGTATACCATCACTATACACCATCACTGCACACCATCACTGCACACTGCACATCACTGTACACTGCACACCATCACTGTACACTGCACACCATCACTATACACTGTATAGCACCACTGTACACTGTATACCATCACTATACACCACACACCATCACTACGCCATCACTGTACACCTACTGGAATTGCCAAAATGGAAGTCCAGGAACAGAGAAACTGGGCCATATGCACAGCTGTCATGGTAGCTTAGGTATGATGGACCATCTCTGGAAGTGTTTGGCAGTTTTTTAAAAAACCTAAACATGTACACACTTAGATTTGGCCCAGTACTTGTAGTCCTGGGCATTCACCCCACAGAAAGGTAAAGAGTGACTTTATAGCATACCAGAAACAAAGAAAAGTCAGAATTTCCCTCAGAAAGTGAAAAGGTGAGGCATACTGATGGCACTGAACACAACTCTCCAATGAATCTGGCCCAAGGACTGCAACACTCAGCCAAGACCCATGGCAGGGGACTATGCTAAGTGAAAAAGGTCACTTTTAAAAGTTCTCATGCCATAGGGTTCTATGCATGCTGCATTCTCAAAAAAATAATAAATCACAAAACTATGCTCACACAAAACACATTTGTAGATTCCAAGATTGGGAGCCGGAGAGAAGGGGCTGTAATACACATCTGTGGTGATGGAAGCACTCTGACTCTCGGTGTGGGTGGTGGCTCTACAGCATGTGATACAAAATGTCCAAGAACTGTGATCATACAGCATGTTGGTGCCGAAATCCTACTTTTGAAACTGTGCTATGAACACGTAAGACAGAAGACGAGGGCATCTGGGCTTTCCCGTACCACCTCTGCATCTTCTTCCCATCTGCAGTTGCTTCAAACTTCAAAGTTAACTTGAATACTTGGAATTGGAAATTTTATGCTTCTTCCAGGCTGGAAAGATGCTGGACAAAGCACGGGCAGTGGCAAGGCACACATTTCCCAACTGCCTGGGAGCTCACTGGGGGAAACGGACAGTCTATGGTACACTGCCAAGCTAGAAGTCCAGTGTAGTAAATACATTCTGATTACGATACATTTAATTTTTGATGAGTGCAAGGGTGTCTGTATATACAAGAGACAACACTTTCTCCCACAAGTTCTACCAACAAATATTTTTACACATTAAAAAAATTATTTATATGTATGTTTATATGTCTGTATGCTACATGTCTGAGAGTGCCCCTGGAGGCCAGAAGAGGGCATAGGAGCCCTGGGGTTGGAGTTATGAGCCGTCCATTGTGGGTGCTGGGAAATGAACTAGGTTCTTTTACAGGAGTAGCAGCAAGTGCTCTTGACCCTTGAAGTCATCTCTCCAGACACCATCTTCTCTTCAATCCAACCCATTTTGTTAACTGCACATGGAAACAAGGTACTACACCAGCAGAAGCAGAGTTAAGACAACAGAAGGCTGGACTCTGGCCTTCACTCATTCTACCAGAGATTTTTTTATTGAAAAGTTTACCATTTCATGCAATAATTTGATAGCATTCAGATCCCCTCCCCTATCCACACCTTCCTTGACTGTCCCCCCCAACTCAATATATTCCACTATATATACAATAATACAGATTTTAGAGTCTCACATGTCCTTCAGCATGGGTCCATCCACTGGAGCCTGGTCAACCTACCATACATGAGTCCCATCCCTGTAACAGGCTGTCTCTCCCCCCACAGTAGCCTCCCAGCAGCATGTAGCCTGAGTCTAACTAAGATCATTATTACTACAGAAAGATATAATTTTGTTTTCTTTATAATTATGTCTAACTAATTAAACTGAATTTTTTCTATCAGAAAATTTGAAAAGAAATTGAGAAATAAAATATGTATTTATTAACTTGCATCAATCTCATAACCAAATGATTTTATTAGGTTCACAAGTGCTGGTTCCAGTCTGAAGGCCATTTAATACACAACAAGAAATTTCATTAATGGATATTCTGTTCGTTTAATTACTTGCATGCTCAACCGGAAATTTATACATTTCTAGTCCAAACAGAAGCAGAAGACTGATGGCACAACCAGGGTAGGAGTCTGTAAACCTCAACCACTTCCTGCAAAGGTATAGCCACAGATAATCAGAAATTGATGACGCTTTGACCAAAACAGAGACAGAGATGGAGACAGAGAGACAGAGAGAGAACAGGAACCTACTACATGGTAAGTACCTAATTTCCTGTTGATTCTCTGATAAAATCCTGGGAACTAAAACAATAGTGTATTACCACATGTTACCAGGCCTTCACACAATGTATGGGATAAAAGATGGGTTACGTAATTTCTACAACAGCATTTCCAGAAAAGAAAAGACAGGAGAAAAAAGCAGAGTCTTAAATATTTCACCCAGGTTCAGGGCAGGCTACAAAACCAACCCTTCTAAATTAAACATTCACATCTACCCACCCTCCCACAAGGTCACACATCAGAAAATCCTTTACATCCCATTTCTACCTTTCAAATCATTCAACTTAAAACATTACTTTCATAGCCCCACGATACGGCCTGGCACTCTCATACAGCGCCTGAGAACAGAAAATACATGATCATGGCTAATAACTCTATAGTTAACATCTATGTGCCAAGCCTTTCCATTCTTAAGGAAACGTGAAACAGCTGTCTGTTTACAATGTAATCAAAACACAACTGACGCACCAGTTATTAATTACCTAAGCAAAGTAATTATTTCAGTTTGAAGTTTTGTATAAAAGTAAAGGAAAACTAAAAATCTGCAGATGATTTTTATATTCTGTCTAGTTGCACAGAATGTCAATCTTGCAGGAGAGACTTACTTACAAACTGAGCTACAAAACCCGCTTTCTGTTGAGACAGCTTCTAATCTAACCTCAATTTCACTATGCAGCCAAGCAAGGATGAACTTGAACTTCTGATCCTCCTCCTCCTCCTCCTCCTCCTCCTCCTCTCCACCGCTGAGGTTTAAGGTGTGCACTACCATGCCTGGTTTACGTGGTGCTAGGGACTGTGCCCAGGCCGTGCGAAGCAAGCACTCTACCCGCTGTTAGATTCCTAGTGCTCATAGTCCCAATTCTAGTTCCAGCAAGTTTGCTGGCTGTCCATCTTCTGACAGTTCCCCACTTTTGCTTACATCAGATCCACGCATTTCCCAGACTGTCTTTCCAGCGCTGAGCTGTACACCTTGGCTGGGTTTTGAGTATTAATAGATTGGAAGCTGAGTGCCCGAGGCAGAGATCTTGGGAGCTGATTGGTCACCAACATACTACCTTCCTGAACTTACTAATGTCCCATCTTGGGAGTCAATTTGTTAATACAGGAGTAACCTTATAAAAAGGTAACTTGGGAACCCTTTTCTCTCCCTCTCTCCCTCTCTCTCTCTCTCTCTCTCTGTGTATCCCCTTCCACTTTCTTCTCTTTCTTCTCTGGACTGACCCAGCAAAAGGTTTTCGACCACCAAATGAGCCTTAGCCCTGGTAAATCCCAGCCTCCAGAATCATGAAACTAATAAGTTTCTTTACACACACACACACACACACACACACACACACACACACACACACACACACACACAATCTATAGTAGCTTGGTACTACAGCACAAAACTGATTAAGACCGACTTCAAGAGATCCTGCTTAACTTTGTCTGCTCTCTGCAGTTCTGCGTGCAACATTTTGTGTTGCTCTCCCTTGCCCCCTTGAAGAAAACCGGTCTGAGGTCAAATTTGACACACTGGTGACAAAGCAGGACAGGAACAACCTGGGTCCCAATGACGTGATTATCTGGAAATGTACGCCTCTGGGTCTCTGGTTTGTACTCTGACTTGTTTATATTCTCGTTGCTCCAAGTTGGGCTTTCCTAACTTGCCAATAAGCACATCCGACAGACCTAGACAGAGTCAATTTCCCTAAGCCCTTTTTGAATTAGCGAAATACACACATGATAAAACACCAAACACACTACAACCCCAAATCCTTCTTCGTCTCTTATTCACCCCAATACCACTCATGTTTTTGAGACAAGGTCTCCCTGTTGCCCCAGCTGGCCCGGAATTTGCTATGTAAACCAGGCTGACCTGGATCTCACAGAGATCTGCCTACCTCTGCCTCCAATGCTGGGATTAAAGGGATGTACCACCATGCCCAGCTTTCTTCACAATTTTTAATATTTGCTGTAATATTCCATTGTACTTTCAATATCCACAGTCAACTGACAGATATGAAATTTTATTTTATTTCATGTGTATGACTGTTTGCCTGCATGTAAGTACACCCATGTATGCAATGCCCATGGACTGCAGGTGTTGGATCCCCTCGAAGTAGTGTTAAGAATAGTTATTACCCACCATGTGGGTTCTAGGGACTGAAGCTGGATCCTCTGCAAGAGCAGCCAGTGCTCTTAACCACTGTGCCATCTCTCTACCCACATGATGATTTTTTTAAAAAGTCCCTGTTCCCTGGACACATCTCTTCCAAGGTAAAAAGTTCTAAAACTTTATCAGTAATCAAGTGACTCTGTAGTGAATGGAACATCCTTGAAACTGTAGACATTTTTAGAGCTAGGGAAGCCACTGTTATCCTTGAACTCATCATCCAATCACACACAGTTAACCATATAATCGGGTTTGATGGCACTCTATTACTTAAAGCACTAAAACAACTCAGGTTGCAATTCTAATGTAGGCAGCCATGTGGAACAGTAACCAACTCTCAAATAGCCCCAGAGACTGACCAGTGACCACAGCAGAAATGTACAGTAATTTCAGTTAAGAAAGAAGCAGGATGGAAGGGCAAAAATCGAGCACGAATTTATTATGCTTGGTTAAATTTACAATGCAGAAAAAGGCAAGAAGTTAAATAACCCTGTAAGACAATCACCAGAGGTGTCTGATTAAGCGTCTAGCAAATAGAATAGACAATAAATTAAAATTACAAGCAAAGAGAGTTCACCTAAAGAGATCACAGGTAAAATATTTAAATAACCAAGGCCAACACGGCAGAGACAAGTGACAAATCTAATTGGATAAGTTATAATAGCTTGTGTCTTGCAACCAGATAATACTTCAAAAGCCTCTAACTGAATTTGAAAAAGACTTGGATTAACCCATAAATAGAGACCACCTTGGGAAACCCAACTATGTTCAGTGTCCATGATTCATACCTAGAATTATGTTAAGCGACTCTATTGATGTGTTCTGAGTCCTCAACATGTGCTATGGCTATGGAAATGCAAAAGTCAACAGGAGGTTGGATACAACCTCAGCGAATCAGTTGGCAGGTGTCCTGGAAAAGGCAGAGACATGAGGAGGCTTCCCAAGGATGGCGTTCTGGTTCTTCTTCTTCTAAGGGCTGGTGAAATCGGGGTGACCAGGTGATGCTCACCCAACAAGCAGGTCACTAGAGTGTGTGCACTTTCCTATACACATGCTACTATTCACTAGAAATGAGTATAAATCTCCAAGTCAGGTTAGACAGATTTTCTTTTTCCTATTCCAGAACAAAATAATAATAATAATAATGGGTGTGGGGCAAGGAGAGAGAAAAAATAAGCAAACTGTGTAGAATGTCAAATGAAACTTAACAAGAAAAAAAGAAAAAGGAGGGGAGAGAGGGAGAAAGAGGGAGAGAGACTGGGCTGTAATCTGTGACAGTACACAGTAGACCTTACCAAGATGTGACATCTCAGGAAAACTCCGCACAGCAGTTAGGAGCAAGCCATGGGGGTTGCTGGAAAAGAACAGTTGAGGCAAAGGGCAAAGCATTTTATTGTTCTCCTATTACCGTTTCACATTCAAGGATTTGAGTTGCCCCAAAGTAGTAAGCAATCTCAAAATATAAAATAGAAAATTCTAGAATAAACATTTTATATGTACTTGAGAGCTTTCATTACAGGATAACATTCTGATCATTCTATTCTTATACCTATTGGTAATCCTGTACTGTTCCTAACTTATAAACTCACACTTTATTATAGTTAAACACGTACAAGAAATACAGTAAAGGGTTTAGTACCCACTGGGGTTGTTACAATGCATCTCCTGCATATACAGAGGGATCTGTAGAGCTGAGACAGGAAGGTGCCTGCGAAATGTGAGGAATATCAAGACCTGTGAGCTGAAGCATGTGAGGGACAGTGCAGAAATCCCATGCGTAACAGATGCTCTAGGGGTGTGATGTTCCCAGTGAGAACTCTTATTGAGAAGAGGGGTGTGGGTTAGGAGTAAGAAGACCTGCATCGCATGGTAACTGTCACCTCTCTGACAGCCACTGATGCAAACTCCTTCTATCCCATAACGTAGACCAATTTTCACACTAACAGGACAGCCCTGATGAGAAACCTAGAGACTGCCCACTTGGTATCTTGTAATCTGCTAATGTGATAAACGGGAGTGGAGAAACACCACCAAGACACATGTTTTCTGACTCCAAATGCCTGTTTGTTTTGTTTTACTTTGTTTTGGTTTGGTTTTGGTTTTTCCTGGACCGAAATTCCCTTCGTAATTAAGCAAAAGTGCTGACTTCCTGTTTTCCTTCATTTATTCAAATCACATGAGTTCCCATGGACCAGACTCTTTCCAGTGGAAGTGAGTTACACTAGCAAAAGGTGCTATCTCCTCTTAGAGTCAAGTAAGTAATAGCTATGACACCACAGGGGTGTGCCCAGGGGAAGGACATCACAATTTGGGCTTGAAGCATCAGGGTGGCTTCCCACAGGAAGTGACAGGCAAGGGGAGGCTGGAGTAACATATGGTTTGGTGTGTGAGAAACCAGAAAAATAACAGGCAGTGGCAAGGCACAAAATGAGAGACCCAAGCAATGATCATTGCCTTAGATTCCCTGGAACTTCAAAGACCCTACTGCTATGCATAAGCCCGTGAGATACTAAAACACTATCAACTATCCAGTCTCTCCAGAAGCACCTGATAGCACTCACAACTGGAAGCATTCAGCCTGCAATCTGTATTCTATAAATTTGGACCTGGGGCTGTGAGGGTCATTCCTTCCATGCCTCTGTTCAGCACAAGATGCAATTAGCAAGCCCTTCCCCAGACGTAGCACAACTCTGTATTTCTGAACACTGCCAAATGTCCCCTGGGTAGCAACGTTGCCCCAGGTGGAACACTGCAATAGAAAGGGAACCACAGGCCTTCAGAGTCTGGGCAGAACAAAGGTGGAGAAAGAGTGAGTACAATGCTCTTCCTGACTGGTTCCAAAAGACCCATAAAGGGGTCCTCAGAGACACTGAATGCCCCCATCAGCCATACCTTTCCAACCCTACATACAGAGGCTAAGTCAGAAACCATTCTTTCGATCTTGCACAATTAACACATAACTTCTATGAAGAAAACATGGGAGGCAAGGCGAGGCTAAGTGGAAGAAGAGGGGAGAGTGGATTGGACAGGGGAAGGCGGGCCACCACACTGACTTATCCTTTTTTTAAAAAAAATACATTTTTATTGGTATTTTTTAAATTTTATGTGTATGAGTGTATTGCCTGCATGTATGTGCACCCGTGTTGTACAATGCCTGCGGAGGTCAGAAAAAAAGTGTTGGATCCCCTGCAACCGAAGCTACAGTCAGTCATCAGCCGCCACATGGGTGCCTGGGAATCGAACTCTTCTGCAAGAGCACTGACTGCTCTTAATCGCTGAGCCATCTCTCCAGCCCTACACAGCGCTATATTCTAACTTCCCCTGCTCTCTGTCATAATCACACCTGCTGCAAAGATTCTACCACGAACATACCTTGGGGGAAAGCCTGGAGACACAAAGACTCCAAAGAGCAGGAGCAGTGTGGAGGATGTCAACAGATGTGGTGACCCAGATGAGATTAGAGGTTTACCCCAGATACAGCATGGAAGATGGTAAGGGGCAAGGAGGAGCCAAAGAGCCTGCAGAAACAGTTTCTGAAGGCTTTGGTAGGAAGATGTCGCACGACTAATCCTGCTACTCCAAGTTCAGGGATACAAGGACTTTATAAATGACTGAGAAGATTTGCATTTTTTTCTAATCAAAGAATTAGCCCCGGGAACTTTGCTCAACTACATTTTCATGTATGACACAAGTCAACAAATTCTCCCAAAAATTTTTACACAGTGCTATTTTCCCCTCTGTGTGATAGGAGATCTACAGTTTCGTAGCAGGTGATATGATAGGTTTTATATAAGGAATCTCTGCTGTGAAAGCTTTTGCAAAAGTAGGAGTAGAAACTCTTGCCTACAATTAGGCTTGAGGATTTCTATTGCTTTCAGCAAGCCAGGGGATGCCTAAGGTCTACCACTCAAAATGTATCCTTGGGGATAATTTATGAAGCCACTGAAGCTCTAACGTGCAATATTGATTGTTTATCCTTTCAACTCCAGAACCAAACTCCAAATTTACTGTGTGCCGCACAATTCAATGAGTACTCGGAGTCAATAGTGCTGAATGTCAGGGTTCTGTTACAAATGAGAACAGAAGGGGGTCGGAGAGATGGCTCAGCGGTTAAGAGCACTGACTGCTCTTGCAGAGGACCAGGGTTCAATTCCCAGCACCCACATGGCTGCTAACAACCACCTGTAATTCCAGTTCCAGAGGATCTGACACCCTCTTCTGACCTCCATGAGCATTGCATGACGTGGGTGCACTTACCTACATGCAGGCAATCACTCATACACATTAAACAAAAAGAAATTAAAAAAAAAAAAAAAAGAAAAGCAGGGTGGGCAGGCCAAAGAGGTTATCACAACCTACAGCCACTTCCACTGAGCAAGCTCAGCAGCCTGCCCGGGGCCCTCAGCTGCCTCAAGGCCTTTGCCTTTCCCAGGGCCCTGATCTCACACCACCTAAGAAAAGCTCCTAATTCTGAGAGCACCATGGTAAATACATGCAACTCTCCCAGAAAAAAGCTGAAGTCCTGATTTTATTTCAAAGCAACACGGATACAGGAAAATTCCACTCCCCCTGCTTCCTGCTCGCTTTTTAACCACCAGCATGAAACAGTCCCAGATTTGGAAGCTAAGTAACAGTCTCAGAATGTCACACCACTAACCACTTCTAACCCACTAGAGCTAGAAATGCATGTAAGTGGAGACAACAGGAGGCTCCAAATCTTCTCCAAAGTGTGGCACGAGCCCATCTGGCATTTTCCAATTCATTTCTACACCCATTACAGCTGGCCAAAGGGAACAGTAGCTAAGAACTCGGAAGGCAATGTCACTATCTAACCAGTTCTTTCCTGAGTTGAACAAGCCAGCAATAAGAGACTTTTAAGTTGGGAGTTTCTCTGCTTGGGTCAAAGGGAACTTATTATATTCTAACCCTGATTCAATTGCCTGTGTCCTCAATGCTTGGGACAAGAAATGTTTCTGTGTTCAAAGAGTTTTTCAGATTTTGAAATATTTGCACAGATTTTACCAGTTGAGCATACACTTCCTACCTAATCTGAAAATCTGACATTTGAAGCTTGGAGCTCACTGCCCAGCTTGTATCAACTTGTACGCACCATCAACACAATTCACCCTTTCCCACATCTTCCATTTCTCCTTCAGGTAAAAGATCAAGTTACATACACAGAAGAATTATTTTGGTTGCCCTCAGAATTACTTTTGAGGCAGAGATTGGTCAAGTTCCAAGCCTGTTGTTGTCCTGAGCTCTTGAGTCTTAGTTCCCTCAAAGGCAGAAAGGGGACTGTAACAGTAGGAACATCAGCAGACATCTGAGATTAGGATTGCATCTTACCTATCAGAAGCACTCAAGAAACTGCAGTCATTACCACCTATGATTAGTCTTGCCTTTGTACAGTGAGATATTAATCACAGAGGCACAGAAAACATGGTGGTACAGGCTTGGGGCCTTAGGGTTTAAAATAAATGTTTGATTCCAAGAAATGTTTAAATATAGCCCCCAACTTATCAGGGTTTACTTAGGATTTTTTGTTAACTCTACAACATTAGAGTGATATGCATCCAGTAGAAACTGAACAGCGAGTTTGATTCTTGACCTTTCTCAGGCTCACAATATGCAGGGTGACTCATTCTCAGGATGCTGTGACCCTAGCTGTGATTAGTAGGTTAAGAGGATTAAATGCATTTTTTGGCTCAAGATTTTCTAACCCAAGATAGGTTTATCAGTACGTAATTCGTCATAAGTCATTAATAATCTATAGGAGGCTAGAGAAATGGCTCAGCAGTGAAGACGTCATACTGCTCTTTCAGAAGACCTGAGTTCAGTTGGTAGCATGCAATTCAGGCGGCTCACAACCATCTGTAATTCTAGCTCCAGGGGATCTGACACTACCTTCTGAACTCCTTGGGCACCTGCACTCACATACCCACCCACAGATACACATAATTGAAAACATATTTTTAAAAAAGAAAAGAAACATCTGTAGAGTTGAGGAGATGGCTTGGTACTTAATGTGGTTGCTATGAGAAAGTGAAGACCAGAGTTCAGATCCCCAGAACCTATATAAATGACAGGTGGCTGTGGTGGCCCACCTCTGATCCTAGCACTTAAGGTGGACACAGGGGATCGATCTCTAGAGCCAGCTGGCTAGGCAGAAAAGTCAGAGCAGAGAGCTGTGAGTTCAACTGAGTAAATAATTAAGTGGAGTGCAGTGGTGGGATGTTCAGTGCCAAGCTCAGGCATCCACACACCTACACACACATGCAAACACATGAGTAAATACCTGTACACCACATACTTGTACACATTAAAAAAGGCATCTACATATACAAATAGATAAAAAACCACCACTGGTAATGTCTGCCCATAATCCCAGCTACTGGGGAGGCTGAAACTAGAGGACTGTCAAGTTCAAAGTCAGTTTAGGCTGCATAGTTAAGACTGCCTCAGAAGTATTTTTTAATAATTGACAGAAGAAAGAAAATAATTAAAATGGGTTAACAGCATCAACATGCGTTTTTCTGTAAGGGCTCAAAGAACGTAACACAAATAAGTTACCAAGATAAATATGGCATCTATGCTGCTAGGAATTTTTATTTAAACATTAGGTATTTTTACAAGATGATATAAATACGGGTTTATCTCTGGCCCTAAAATACTGGTGTGATAGATCATTCTATACCCTAGCAGATCATGTGGACACATTTAAGAACAGCTTATGAACATATTTTCTTTATAAGATGCAATCCTAATTTGTTTTTATAATATCCACAGGTTCAGTTCTTGAATAATAATTCGAAACGCTCATAAAACAGACCATTGCCAATAGGGTAGATGATCTTTTGTTTTACTTTGTGTAAGAAACTGAACTCTCTGCTAAGTCATATCCATCCTTAATATACACAAAATTTTGCTGAAAAGATACTAGGGCTCTGGGTGAATTATTCTTAAAGAAACAACCAACACTGTCTCAAAAAAGAGAAAAAGAAAAAAAAGAAAAATAGCCCTGCAGAGGCAAACAGACTTCTTCAGGGTTCACAATTCTGTAATTACCTCAGAGTTGGGACTTGATCTGCAAGGCTAGGGGAAAGGAGATAACCCTTTCCTAAGGAGTTCCAGGAAAAGGGCCAGTGGCTCCTGCAGTAACATCAGGTAGCAATTTCCTCCAAGATAAAACCCTCCAACTTGGAGGGCAGCTTTAAGAGGTGAGACATTCCATCCTGCAAGGTAACTTGTTAAGCTTGGGAAATAATCAATTCAATGGCTTTAGGAAGTCCCTGAAATTTACCAGGTTTACTAGGCCAGTCACTCCCCAGTGCTTCGAGATACTGGGATAAGCAGAGCCGCCTAGAACAGGCTCCAGCAAGTAGAGCTACTGGAAAGGGCACGCACAGTATGCTCCAGGTCTGCTTCCATGAGCTATCACCAGTGCTGGGGTGGGCTTGGGTGGTGCAGCTGTCTTTGAGTCATTTCTGCTCCAGGAAGTAACCCTTTATCCACATTCCTAGAAGAAACCCAAATAAAACTCACTGTTTCACCACACTGGGCTTTGGTAATATCCTACTTTGGTCAACTGTTGACTTCCTGTCTGGGGTAAGGAGACATTTGTTCACATCTTGCCAGGAATAGTGGCACACAGTTACCAACTGATTCTAGAGTTCTGCCAGCACTGTGCACACCGCCCTACAGGGAGTTCTTTTCTCTCCATTAAGGCATTAGCTCTCTCTCACATCCCCCTTTGTACCCTATACAAAGCTGAGTGTCGATAGGATCTGTTGATTGATCCGTGGGTTTATAAATCCAGAGTTTGCTCTCACTTCTTAATAGTAGAGAATTAAGTTCCAAAAAGAAAAAGAGAAAAGAGCCTATTGGTAAGAAACTAGTTTAGGCTTGAATGCATTCCGAATGTGATCGCTGGAAGGAATGTGAGTTCAGGTCAGCATTACAGCTCCTTTTATTTCTTAGTCTTTTTCTCTTTTTGGTATCATGGCATCTATCCCCCCATCTACCCTGCAGTTCTGACTGTTGGAGGAAAGTGTGTTCTCTCCATGACAGGCACTGAGACCGTCAGCTCAGAGAGGTGTCACCCATCTGCAGGTCCTGGAGCCCAAGGGCCAGGGCCTTCTTCCCAACCCAGCAAGCAGGGGACCAAGGCCTTGGTGTCCAGATGACCTCCCAGAGTTGAAAAGATGCTCTCCTGGGGATCACTGCTCTTGTGTTTGGAGCCATAGGTCTGAGCTGACCAACCCTGTTCAAATGTACAATCCGTGACAGGCTTTCAAGCCCCTGCAATTTCTGTTCAATCCCCAACATCAACAGACTCTTCCTCCACCTCTGTGCTCTGCTGGCTTAAACTCTGCACATTCAGTGCTCAAAGTTTGCAAACATATAAATTCAAACTGGTTCTTGCAAAGATAAGGATAGTGATCCGTTTCAATGCCGGACAGCATCAAAGCGAGAGAAGCTCAAACAAGAAACTTTTAACTCTTTCACCTTCCTGAATATCAGAGCAGTGGCCTGAAACTGTAGAGTATACCACGACTCATGTGGCACCTTTGAATTCATTAACAAGGGTAGGCACAGGTGAAAGGAATCCTGTGGATACACACCTGGGCGGCAAGCATGTGACAGTCTCGCTGGAAGTTAACAGGCCCAACCTTTCTCCAGGTGCACACTTGGGAAACTAGGAGCCTGGCTGGAATTTCAACTTCTCCCTTCAGTGAGAGAAAGGCCTTTCTGGAAGCAATAATCTTTACAATAGGAAATACAGAGCATGGTTAGTTGCTTCCATCTCTGGCTCTGAAGCAGGGTACAAATCAAGATCTTAGGATCCGGCCCCATGACCACATTCCAGCCAGGATGATCAAGAAGAGACAAAGGATGTGCCTCTCTCCCTTTAAGGAAGCTTTCTGGAACTGCAAACCACTGACTACCCACCAGACGGAATTTAGATCACAGCTAACGTAAAAGTGGAAAGCTGGTCTTTATTCCACAGGGCTCTAAATAATAATAATAATAATAATAATAATA
>NW_008332583.1:2478166-2494353 GCF_000622305.1 Nannospalax galili
GGTTTTCCTATTACTGAAAAAGAGGAGACAAGAAGAAGCCTGTACCTCCTTTCCAAACACCAGTTGATACAGTGGTATAGAACACAGGGTGGGCTTCTCCCTGACACGTGCAGAAGTGGGCAGAGCAGACACCTCACAAAGCCTGTCCAGAGTTACTGAGTTCATACTTCAAAACGCAGAGAGGACTTCCTTGAAATGATCTTCGCAATCATTCAGCTCAAACCTCTCATTTGGATATTAAAGTTTCATAACTGTACCACTTTTCATAGATAGGCCATGCTATATTTTAAAAATACAGCATTATCATTCATTTGTAACCTACCAATTCCTTTGTTAATTATTACAACAAATGCCTTAATGCCTTTTTAACATTCAAATCACCCATGCAATTAGCACAATGTCTAATAACAAGTGGAAATGGGCACATAACTTTTGCAGGTCATTTAATCAGACTGTGGATGCCTCATTGCCGGGTAATAGAGAAGGTGACCATCTTTGATGAACCGAATATCAGAACACACTGTCTACCACACACAGGAGTAAAGGCAACACCGCTGCCTGCTAAACTGAGTCTCCGTTTAACTTCAGGTGTTACCACTTCTAGCAACATCGCAATGCACCAGGGAGGAAAACAGGAATGACCTGAATCCAGACAGACTCCACAGCGAAGGATCATTTCCAGATCCATCTCATCCTCTACAGTATCCTCTTTGCACAGCACAATGTATGCTACATCCAGGGACTTAAAAAATATTTTCTGGTCCTAAGAATCCATCATGACTCTGTTAAAAACTGGAACTTGGTACTCAAAGACATATTCTAGTAAATTTAGAAGACAATGGCAAATTCAAAACTCAGCAGCAAAAAAATGTAAGAAAGAGGAGGGTGAGGGTACCAAGTAAGAATTCCAGATGTTGGGGTCAGGTACAGTGGTACACAGAGGCAAGCCCAGCATCACACGGCTGAAGCAGGAGAACTGCAAGTTCAATGGCAGCCTGAGCCACACAGCAAGACCCTATTTCCAACTGAGAGAGAGAGAGAGAGAGAGAGAGAGAGAGCAGAGGACACTGTTCTGGATGAAGCTAGTGTGGGAGGCTCCAACAGACCAGATTGAAAATCAGAATAGGGAGGGAGGGACTGGAGAGATGGCTCAGTGATTAAGAGAATTGTTTGCTTTTGCAGAGGACCCAGGTTCAGTTCCCAGCACCCACCTTCTATAACTCCAGTTACCTGGGATCCAGATGCTGCTCTCTGGCCTCCACAGGCACTGCACAACATGGGTACACTTACACACATGTAGAAAATACATTCATACACACAAAATAAAAATTACATATAATAACACAATAAATATTGTATATATTGTGTGAAAGATACTGGGATGGTGTTAATGCACTAACAGTCCAACCTCCACTCCCCAATCACTAAGGACTTTGAGTTTCACTCAAAGAACTTGCTCAATTGTCAACACACCATTGACTATAATGTCATAAACAACTCCTGTACATACAATTTTCTCTGTGTTTTGGTCATTTTGCTACATAGGTAAGATGCATAAACAAAGCAAGATATTACATTAACTAGGGAAGGAAGAGATAAGAATATCTAGAGACGTAGCAATTCTCTATTGTTTTCTCTGTTAAAAAATAATCTGGTAAGCAACTGTGACAAAATATTTGCGTGTATTCAATGTGAGTCTTCTATTTTCTCTATGCAAAATCTTAGCTCAAATTTCAACAATTGATGACAGTGAAATAAAAGCTTCTTCAACAAAAATAAGAATGTTAATAACACAGTGCGTAATGGGCCGTTTTCCCCAAGTAAAACTTCTCTGATTTTATAGAGACAGATAGGATTCACTTAAATAAGCACATGCGGCAATGGAGGAACATGTGATGGGATGTTAAGAGGGGAAAGAGAAACTCCACTAGGAACAAAGCCTTAAATGATCTGGGGCCACTTCCTAATCAAGCCCCTTGGACATTCATTAGTTTGCTTACTTTTACAATGGTGACACTATGATACAACCTCACAGTGTCATGGTGTGCCTTGCAGGTGATTCAACAGGTAGAGTTCAGTACACAGCTTGGCACATAGTAATCATCATAGTAATTGATAACAGTGATTATCACTTAAGTTAGAGAGAGGCTTAAACACATCCTTAGCCACACCAAGAGTAAAACATATAGGAAGAGAAACAGCTATCCCCATTTACACAGAGCTGTGGTCATCACATTTAACTGTCTTTGCTGTGCTTACTACAGGAACTCTCTGGCTCAAGGGGAAGGAGGTTGTTCCACGTTACCAACCCCTGTAATGAGGTGTTCCAGGCTCCTGGCAAATACTTCCTAGCTCATCCTCCTGGCTAAGAGCTTCCCATGGCTCAGCTTCCCAGATAACGCTAGTGTCTGAGTTACTTTCTTTTTGCTGTGAGGAAAAAACTGACCAAAACCAAGCACTTGGGAGGCAGAGGCAGGGGGATCTCTGTGAGTTCAAGGCCAGCCTGGTCTACATAGTGAGTTCCAGGATACCTGGGGCTACAGGGACACCCTGTCTCAAAGAGGGGGCGAAAAAAAAAAGTGTAAAGAACATCAGGCTGGGGAAATGGCTCATTGGGCAAAGTGCTTCCTGCACAAGTACAAGGATCTGAGCTCAAATCACACACACTCAGGTAAAAAGCCAAGCTCTTCAACATGCTTATGTCTGGGGATAAGGTAGGGATGGGAAGAGCAGGCCAAGAGGATAGGGGAGACTGGACAGGCAGATCCACAGAGCTTTCTGCTTAAACAACTACTCTGTGAGTTTCAGGTTCAAATAAGATAGAGGAAGAAAGAAAAACATCCAACACCAAACTCTGGCCTCCGTGTGCACATGCATAAACAAGTACACAGGCATATGCCAGAAAGAGCAGGTGGGGGAGGGAAGACGCTTCAGCTGAGAGGGTCTACTGAGCAGGTAACCAATCTCCCCAGCTGACACTCCCTCAAGAGCTTTTGGGTCAGTCCACCTTGTATCACTGTGTTACCCTAGCTAAGGTCTGCTGCCATGGTGGGATCCAAACGTGCCAGATCTTTACAATGGGTTTTGGGGTGGTTGGTATTTTTTTTTAATTATTTAGTAATAAATAAAAATATTAATAAAAAATATAAAGTATTTTTTAAAGTTCCCAAAACATTCTGCAGAAGCCCAGATGGGTATGTACCATTCAGAATGAAGATTTTATATGCAGTTCCACTTACAATATGCAGAGTGCCAGCTCATTGGGAAAGTTCTACGGAGCCAAGGTGGTGGTAAGCTAATGATGCACCTGTGAAGTGTGAAAGGCACCCATAGCTTCCACAGCAAGTCTTGGAGGCAAGCCACTTAACATGGGCACTTAAGCTAGCATATATAGGTGATACAATGTCCATTGAAGGAAACTGGGATGTCTTCACGGACTTTTATCATCAGTTGGTTGGGATCAGTGTGGACAGGCCTCTGTTCTTTTATTATTTTTAGGTGTCTTTGTTTGTGTGTGACAGATCTCCCTGTATAGCCCCAGCTGGCCTGGAAATCACTATGTAGACCAGGTTGGCCTCAATCTCATAGATTTCTGTCTCTGCCTCCAGAGTGTTGGGATTAAAGGTGTGCACCAACAGACCTAGCTTTTGGGACAGATAGACCTCAGTAATTTAGAAGAAGCCGTACAAAGTGACATAACATCTAGGGAAGGCAAAGTATCCATTATAAATAAAAATACTCTGGACAGGGGTATACATCAGTGGTAGAGCACATTGATAGCAGGCACACAGCCCAGGGTTCAATGCCCAACACAAAATAAAATAAGTACAATTACTCTTTGGTACTATTTTGGCAAATTTTCTATGTGAAATTGGCTGGGCCATGAGGTACTCAGGTATCTGTCAAGCAATATCCTACTGTAACTGTGAGGGTGTTCGGGACAGGGTTAATATTTGGATCTGCGGACTGAGTGAAGGAGACATGGTGGTCCTCATCCAGTCAGTGGAAGGCTTGAGTAGAACAACAGTCTGTTCTACCCCCAGTGACAGGTAAACGTTCCTGCCTGGAACATCTTTCTCCAGCCTTCAAACTGATATAAAAAAACAGGTCTTCCAAAGTCTTGCAGTTGAGCTAAATCATTAGTTCACCGGGTCTTCAGCTTGTTCACTAGATGCCTCTGAACTGATCTGCCCCATGATCATGTGAGCCAATTCCTTATAATATGTAGATGTGTAAGTATATGGGTGTATACACACACACACACACACACACACACACATATACAAACATGAATATATATATACATACATTCTATTTCTGTGGAACTCACTAATAAAAAATACTAATCATTCTGTGTGTTTACTGATGGGTAAAAATCCACATTTGCATGAATATTTTGTTGTAATGGCATACAACTAAAAACAGCTATATGTTCTATAACTATGGAATATTATGTTGTGGAATGTTATGCACCAATTAACAGTGATGGGGGCACTAGCTACAGAATAACTTACGAAGACTTCAAAAAGACCTTAAGAAAAAGTGTACCAGTACAAATATAACATTCATATAACCTAAAACTGAGGTTTTCCCCCCATAGTTAAATGCACTGGTACATGCATAAAACGCATGGTTACTTCTAAAAGGGTCCTGGGGTTAAGAAGATTGTTATTTTCACAATTTTTTTCAAACAGAAATCTATTAATATGTTGCTTCTTTCATTTAAATAAATAAGATTACTAATATGCAGGCACAGTAAGGCAAAATCACAGAAACTGAATATATATATATTTTTTTACTCATTCTCCAAAGCAAGAAATTGGGACCTCTCTCCCTTGTCTAATAGCTTTATAGGTACTATGTCATTATACATTTTCCAGTGATTAGTAAGAAAAATAGGTCAGAGTCTCGATTTAAACCAAAGATGCAGCTCCCACCAGGCATGTACACAGTGAGACAACCCCAGATGTGTCCTGCATTCTCACAGGGTTTTATGCAACAGGATTTGTGTTACTAACAGATAGCCCCCAATTCTAAAAGCAAACACTCTCATTCTGAGTGCCCAAGGAAGATCACAGCACCGACAGACTGCACACACTTCAACTGTCTACACTGGCAGGAATCACATTCCCCACACACAATCTGTAGCCACTTCTCTCTGAACTTGAAGGGGAGGGAACAGGGGAGAGGAGGGTCTCTTCTTTAGTGAGGGAATGGGAATGGACTTGGGCACCTCTACACTCTAGTCAGCTGTCAAAGGAAACGTTTCAAAATGGAGAAAAGAGTGAAAGATAAAGGGCAGACAAACACAACGAGGAGGGCTTGTCAAGTTTAAGGGTGAGACACAGCCTCTCCTCAGCCCCAAGTCCTCAGCAAGACCAGCACAGAACACAGGAGTGCCATTAACCCTGTCAGCAATTCCACAGGTGGCAGCAGCCCCTACTGGGTGCAGAAAACAGGAGGAGCAGCCTGTGATAAAGAAGGCAGCCCTAGAAAAACAACAGGACGTGAGACCTCCTGGTCACCTTCCAGAATAACAAGTGTGTTCACTTAAAGGACTCTGTTATTGTACGGTTATGATTTGTTCCCTCCGTGTGTGTGTGTGTGTGTGTGTGTGTGTGTGTGTGTTACACAAAAATGTCCTTTCTTTCAAGCAGTAACAGTGACATTAAATGACAGTATCTCTCGTTTTCCTTTAAATGTCCTTACTGGAACAAGAAGTGAGAGGATCAGAGTTCAAGGTCATCTTGGCTACAGAATGAGTTAGAAGTCAGCCTGGTCTACAGGTCAACAACTATTCTTACTGGGCAAACTTAGCATTTAGTTATTTTTACAGCAGTCATCCAGGTGTAAACTCCCCATCAAATCCAAAGCCTGAAACCACTAAGACAACAGGCTCATTAAGAAAGGAGGAGAAAATAAAGGAAGAATCTGCTTGGCGTACCCCCAACCCCAGCTTCCACCACCCTCCTACAACAATCAACACTCAGACACTGCAGTTGGCTCCCCACTGGCCATCTGCCTCTGTAGCAGTGGTATTTCCACCTGTTCTTCACACCATCCCAGGCATCTTGACTAACTTAACTTCACGCCTTAGGTGTGCCAAACATCATTCCTTACTCCAAACCTCCAGTAGTGCAGCCACTAATGGGTGATAAGCCAATACCTGGGGCTCAGCCACCCAACACTCTTCCATGTCGTCAATGCGTGCATCTTTGATCCCCATCAACTAAACTCGTCCAGCGCTGGCACCTGTGCCTACGCCTTCAGCAGGCTTGCACTCACACGCTCTGCAGGACTGCTTGGCTTGAACATCATTTAACACCTATGCTGTGAGAACGGACCACAAGAATAGAGCCTGTTTGCAGGAACCCAGGAAGATGAACTGCCAATGGGCTGGTGGCAGGGTTGTTTGGTTGCATCAGCCAAGCAGAAGTGACCATTTGTCAGGATGATGGTGGGTATTCATCCTACCTCAATCGTGCATCTCACTGCAAATAGGACATCAGGAGTTCAGTGCACAGGAAGCAGGAACAGACACTTTGCTACCTGTGCATCATGGGCTTTTTCTTTCTATTTCTGATGGCCACCAGGTAAGGAGGTAAACAACTCAGACTTATACAAAAAGACTTTGTTCTTAAAGGTAAAAGACTCTTTGACCAAGAATTTTGACATAACATTTAGCAGATAATCAATCTAACATGGCAACAGTGGTTCTCAGAGGGAGGGAAAGTGGAGTGTGATCTTTTGGCCTCTAAGGGACATTTGACAAGAGCTACAAGCATTTTTCATGGTCATATTATAGGACTCAACTGGATAGAAGCTAAGGATGTTATAAGTATCCTAGGATTCCTGGGTAAGCCCTCCACAACAATGACATAGTCAAACAGCAAGGCCCAGACACTGTCCTGACCGCACTGACAGCCGAACACCCAGTCAATGGAGGGTAGTTAACATACCTTTCAAGATGGGCAGACCGATGAAGGGAGGCTTAAAGGGTGGGTCCCCACACAGATTAGAGACCCAAAGCCAGCTGTCTTCCTACATATCCTGCAGTTTTCATCATTAAACTATCAGTCCTATGAGGGGTCCGATTTTGGTCCCCCCTCTCCACTGGTCACCAAATCCAAACCAACCACCCACTATACATTCTAGGAGGGTAGAGCTGATGTGTGCTAGACTATGTTTTACTTATTAACTTACATACTCACAGCACTGAGTGGCTGTGATTGAAAGAGAGACCATGGGCTACAGATGACTCAGCAGTTACGCCCACTGGCTGCTCTTGCAGAGGACCCAGATTTGGTTGCCAACACCCCCACATGGTAGCTAATAACTGTGCTTGACTCTAGTTCCAGGGGGATCCAAGGTCCTCTTCTGGCCTCCACGGGCATTGGGGGCACCTGTATACATACAGACAAAACATTCATATACATAAAAAATGAAAATAAGCCAAAAAAGATTTAAATAAATAATGTCTGATGCGGAGGACAGTCACGCGAAGTGGCCACAGCGTATACCCAGCCACAAGCTGCAACTTTCTGTATTTCCCTATACAGAAAGAGCAAGCAAGGGCTCTTCCAGTACAGGAAGGCCACGTACCAGCATCCTTAAGGAATGATGTTCCCTTCAAAGGGATAAGCCTCTGTTTAATATTAGAATTGCAGCTGTCCTTTCTTTTTTCTTTTCTTTCTTTTTTTCCCCTCAGCCTGGAACTCGCTATGTAGACCAGGCTGGCCTTGAACTCACAGAGATCCGCCTGCCTCTGCTGGGACTAAAGGCATGCACCACCATGCCTGGTGCAGCTGTCCCTTCTAATCAAGGAATCCTGAGCTGATATCCATGAATAAGCTCAGAAACTATATGCAAAATCATTTTATACAAATGTTCTTCAAAGGAAAGTTCATCCTTCAAAGTACCATGGAAAGGTTGGGAACTGAAGCAATTCTATCCCACACAAATGAACACACGGAAGCTGAGCGGCTTCAACATGGACTCAGAACACAGCACCAAAGAAGCATGGGAAAGAATGGTGTCAACTCCTGCAAAACCTGTGCAAGCCCTAGAAATTCTACTCCAGTCATCAAGCCACTAGTGCGAAGGCTGTTCGGTGAGCTCAAAACAGAACATAAACCACAGATCTCTCTCAACATCAGCCTTCTGGAATCTCACATCATTCTAACTCGAACCTGTTTTTAGCCTGCCTTTTACGTTCAAGCAGTACTGCTAAGATGTGCCCTATTGTCCCATATCTGTTCCACCAAAAGCATCACTCTGAAAATGATGAGGCGTTTAATGGCCTGGTACGTAGAAGACGAGGCAAGCACCGGTTGCCAAGAATGCGTCAAGTGCCAATCCACTGAACTTTCAAACTAAGTCACCACTTTAGGGAAAAGTGAGATTCCATCACTGCAGGCAGGGCAGGGCAGCAGCAGCAGGGGACGAGGTCGAGTTCAGGTGACCGAGTGTCCAGGTTCACGTGCAAGCCCTGAATCTACCCTGTAGTTCCTGTGGGGGGCACTGCATACAAGCACACTCCAGCAGACATTACCAGAATGTTCTTTACAGCCCCATTCCTAAAACTAGATGGAATCAAACACTTAGCAATAAGGAAATGGGAAAGCTACTACATACTCATAACAAGAGGCCCACACTACGAGGGAGTGACTCGCAGATACGTGAACCAATGCTTCAGACATGGAAGAGAATATAAGGTATGGATCTGCTTATTTGCAGTTCTGTGAGCAAAATTATCAGTGGTGGGTGAAATAACACTGATCACCCAGTGAGGCATAGGGTGGGGACAATGACCCAGGTGGTTAGGAAACTGGGAATGCTCCATCTCACTCTGGATGATAGTCACTCAGGTGACGGTAACACACATAAGCAAACGCATCCAGCCACCAACTGCATATCTGTGTTTCCCATGTATGCACACTGCCAGACTGATAGCTGTGGATGTTTTGATTCAATTACAAAAATATTTAAATTGCTTAAAGAAATGTAAAAAGAAAAAACTGCAACTGTGCCATTTATTAAGAGACTCGAGATAATTTATTTTCTAGATCTTGAATTCCTCTAAAATGAAGACAGTAATCATATTACAGCGAATATTAACATGGTTGAGAACAGCTGAAATCTTTTCTGTTTTAAAAATCTGTGTGTCTGTGTATACATGTATGGTAGAGTACCCAGATGAAGGTCAGAGGATGACCTTGGGTGTCAGTTCTCACTTTCCACCTTATTTGAGGTAAGGTCTCCAGTTAGTGGATGAGGACACCAGACTAGCTGACCTGTAAGAGACTGGTGGTCCTCCTGCCTGTGTCTCTACCTCATCTCAGGTACACTGAAATCCCAGGTGCAGGCTGCTGCATTAAGCTTTTCCTGGGTTCTGCAGATTCAAACCCAGGTTCTTAGGCTTGCATGGCGAGCATCTTGCCCACTGAATCATCTCCCCAGCCCAATGACAGATGAAATCTTGGCACAATGCTTCAAAGCACTAGTAAACAACAGCTATGGGCAGCCATGTTTTTGAACTTTGTATTATACCCCAGACCAGGTTAAACAAAAATGGAGTCCACATGCTAAATGGCACACAATCAAATGGAAACATTAAGAGGCATCCTAGATCTAAAACTGACCTCTTTTCCTGAATAACAACTCTGTTTACCTGAGGGTAATGAGGAGGCACCCTCTGCTTGACTCCTTACAAGAAAGTCGCCCAGAGTAATCTGATATGAAACAAACAACTTTAGAAACCTGTTCTTGCCTTTAAAAACCTAGTATATGGCCACAGGCCTAGTGGGGGTACGCACTCTGTTCTGTAGGACCCAGACCACCCTGGCTCCTGAACCCTGAACCAATTAGATCTGTAATTAGGTTTGTTGTGTTTGGCTTTTGACAGCACACAGGCTGCTATTATTTCTATCACATTGTTATGATGATAGCAATGTTTAAAGATGATTTCCAGTTCTTTTCACTTGTCCATTATAAGAGGTAAGAACTGGCCACTGGATGCAGATTTTGCTTGCCAGTCCCCTTTCAGCCAAAAAGAGGATGGAAGGAGCCAATATTATTGTAATCATTCTCATGACACAAAATTAGAGACACAACAGCTGTAAGGCAAGGTGACCTGGCCCTCCTCAAAGTCAACTCAGCAGAGTTCTGCAAAGACTGACAGCACAGTGCGTGTCTGAGGAGTTTTCAGATACCTCGTTAGCAGTGGGTGCAAACATCACACTGCTATTCTGCATGTTCCAACAAGACCGTGAGGAAACACAGTCCCTGGTGAATCAGAGAGCCCAGCATGCAGCCTGATTAATCACCAGAGGGAAAGGCCCATATGGTGTGATGGTGGAACACGCTCTCAAGCACACAGGAAGAAATGTGTAGCTAGTGGTAAACAGAACAAAAGGGCAAGAGAGGGGGCACTGGGGGATCACCACTACTAATCTCCCACAGCCTGTGTTTCCAGAAAACCAGGAGCCTCCTTCCTCAGCCTGTTCCATTTCTTCCCTAATCACTGGGATTCCGTATATGGTGAGGCCATGTGCCCTGGATGGAAGTGAGGCTTACAGCTGTAGCTTTAACGATAGGGATGAATATTTGTTTCTAATCAAAGTGGTTAGAAGCATTCACATATATTTCCAGTGAAGTATAAACGTAACACACGTCCTAAGTGGGGAAGGGGTGTATACACCGAATGGAAATGACATGTCGAAACAGAGTCTGGCATTAAAAAACAGGGTATGCCTCCTAAATTCAGAAGCTAAAACTCAAAATTTGAACACTGAAGAACAAAATTAAGCTGTTCTCCCCTCCTGCCCTCTCCCTCTCCCCGTCTCAGTCCTAGAGTTCAACCTCCAAAGACAATCAAGTTCCCTTCATCTTCCACACATAGTCCACACCTCACTGAAGGATCACAGTTCTAAGAGGTAAATCACACAGAAATATGGTATAATGGGTAATAAAAGAAGGCAACCAGGGAATTCATTGGGTCCAATTTAGTTATAAATTTCCTTTCAAGTTAGGCTAAATATGAAGAAAGGCAATTAGGTACAAGCTTTTAGCATGGGGCTAAATGACTTTAATTCTGATTTCCATCTAGTGGGGTCCATGTGAAAACAGCGTTGAGCATGCTCAGTTGATTTGCATCTTTATCCCCCATCTATTTACTCTTAGGTACCCTCAGAACAAAATAGATTCAGATAACAATAATTTTGCTCTCCTTTGTGGGACAACACGTCCAAGTGTGTGTGCTAGGATCTCACAGCATGGCTTCAGTATTTCTTGGTTGAAAAGTCAATTCACGGGAGCATATGGAAACCCAGAGGGGTGGAGAGGCAGAAGGCGGTACAGGACAGGAAAGGCTCCCAATCACTAAGAATCAAATCTGAAAGAGGCTATGGTCTGGCTGCCCCACTCTCCAAACTCCAGATTTCCAAACATCTTTGCCCCCTAGGGTTCAAGGGCCCTTAAAACTACACTACAAAACATTTGCTCTTGAGAATCCTGAAAAATCATTTCAAAAGCAGTCACTCCAAAGCTCGGTCTCCTTTTATGTTTAACCTCCTTTCCCAGAGCTTTACAGACGCTCCAGTTTTATGCAAATCATTCTTGTGGGCTTTTCTGTTTCCTGTTCGGAGGCTGGTTTCTTTTGTTCCCTTTTACTCCTGTGAATTCAGACTATCTCCTGGCTTTTGTTTCTCTGCAGTAGTAAAAGTCCATTATGATGCAGCAGGAGCCAAATTCAGCTAAGGTGACAATCACAGAAAATAAAGCAAGCCTGCTTTCATCAGCTCCTACTTCCTGATTACCCGCCTCTGCAGCCAGCACAGGGCAAGACTCCACAATGCTCACTTGTAGCTCAGAAAAAAAACGATGACAAAGGAACTTTGAAATGGCAGGTGAACACAGCTGGTAAATTAATTTCCATTAATGATATCTAGAGAATGGAGAGTCTCAAAGTGTGGCCCCTTAGAAGCCTGGGAGTCCCTAAGATACTGGGGAGGTACAGGCAGGGGCAGGTTCTAAAGACTTGTAACACACCAGCACAGACTGAGCGCAAATGCTTTCTTTCTGCTGAACCAGGTGTTAAAAAGATCTTCTGACTCAAATTTCTTGGCTGGAAAAATAATTGTTTCTCATAAAAGGATGTGCCTTTTAATGTGAACATGCCTTGGTTTTAGTGCTATTGTTTTAAATGAACTAGCAATTTTTCATTTTCACAGTGTCGATTTAAAAAATTGGAAACTATCAATTGGTAACTATCAATAGAACCCGAATAAACAAATGTGGGAATCTCCCTCCTCACTTGGTTTTAAGAGTGAGGTATTCAAAGAGCAAAGTCCAAGGGCCAAATCGAACCTGCCTGGCTTTGGGAGACCAGGGTGAATGAGCACACAGGTACATCTGTTCATAGATCCCTGAGACAAATCCAATGTATACAGTTATGTAAACACTGTCATCTTCCACAAGCCAGGCAGTAGACCTCGGGCACTTTCCATGGCTTAAAAAAAGAGTTCCTTCACAACTTGTTCCGGTGCAGAGAATAGGAATCAATGGAGTGCTCAGCTACAAAGGGAACACCTGTATCACCCCCTCCCCAAGGCTCAGGGACCATCTCAGAAGAGGCGACAAAGACTCTTAAGAGCCAGAGGTCTGGGTAGATTGGGTCTTCTGGACATGACAGGGCCACAGCACTCATGAACTTACAGTAGCTGTGTTTGCCTGCACAAGATCAAACCAGTCAACATTCTATCACGGAGCAAGTCTCTACCCCTAACTGAGGGGCTATGGACTGCTGATGTCTTCTAAGGGAGGTAGAATCAGTTTTCTTTATGGGTCTGGCACCTGGTAGCGTATATGCATGCTCCAGTAGATGGACCCACACCCATGAGTGTATGGGCAGCACTCATTGGACTTAACAGTTTTTTTTTTTTTTTTAATGGACAAGCGGGGGCTGGAGAGATGGCTCAGTGGTTAAGAGCACTGACTGCTCTTGCAGAGGACCCAGCACCCACATGGCGGCTACAAACCATCCTTAACTCCAGTTCCAGGGGAATCCAAAGCGCTCTTGGCATTGCATGACATGGGGGCACTCACATACACGCAGGCAATATACTCATACACATAAAAAAATAATAATAATAAATAAAATATATTAAAAAAAATAAGGACAAGAGTCCTCGCTTGGGATCTGGAGAGGAGGGGGGTGAATGTGATAGAAATAGACTGTATGAAGTTCAAAAGAATTAAAAAAGAAAGCATCCTTTCTTTCCCATCTTAAGTTCATGGACAGGCACCTTATAATAAACGACAGATGAAAAGCAAACAAACTTATCCAAGTTTTACCTGAGGGGGACCCACATAAGGAGGTAACAACCTTAAGAAACAGGCAAACTTTTTGGGGGGGGTATGATGAAGAGTAGATGTCCATGGAGAAACGGGGATGGAGAACAATGATACGGCCCATGGTAATCCAGGAAGGAAAACCTAGCACGGCTGGTCCAGCATCTGCATCATAGGTGATGGCGATGCTCCTTTCTTCTGATATAGGAAGGAGCCCATCATATGAGGGTCTATGATTGGCTCCAGAGAAGGGCAAAGGATGGTCTTCCCACCTGCTGCAGAGGAGAAGCATCAGGAAAGCCAGAGAGAACTTCGCTATTTTTTAAAATGCCCAGGTGTCAGATTTGGAAGCACTTGTGTACTGACCCCCATCAAAGCCAGTCTTCCCCAGAACTCCCTAAGGGAGATCCTGCCATCATCTTCACTACCTAGAGAAGACACTTAAAGCGCCTCAGGTCCCGCGGCTACCTCAAGTGGAGAAAGCGCCTATATCAACCAGGATGGCGTTCAGGGAGGAAAAGGAAGCACTTTTCATAAAACTTTCTTACAAGCTACCCTGCACTGGAAAGAACCAGAGAGAGAATTTTTCCCATGGAAGGGCACACAGGACTCCAGGCCTTTCCACTGCAGACTAGCTCTCAGGTTTAGCTACTCACTCCTCTCTGCACTGATCCCTCGAGGCATAGGGCCAGGGTGGACACAGGAGGAGCTGTGGGTGAGGAGGCTTTGTGAAAAGAAGTTCAGACACATTAGAAACGTGCATGTCTGAGCATTTACTGAATTTGTGCTTACAACGTCCACCTGTCTTTTCATATATACTGTGACCATCTCAATAGTGGGGTAACTGAGTCATCTGATACAGAGAAGAACCAGGTGATAAGGTTTGTTTTCTAGGCAACATCGATTTAAGAGTATGCATATTCCATATTCAGGGTAGGGAGACAGCTCAGTCGCCAGAACACACATCAAAAAGCCAGCTGTGGTGGTGTGCACTTTTAATCCCAACACTGGGGAGATAGAGACAGGTAGATCCCTGGGCCTCCCGGGCCAGCCAGGCTAGCCTAATCAGTAAGCTGCAAGCCAGTGACAAACTGTTTCAAAAGATAAGATGGGCAGTACTTGAGGAATAAATAATACCTGAAGTTGACCTATGGTCTCCACATACATGCACACGCATGCACACACACACACACACACACAAACAAACAAACAAACATATATACCAGTTAGCTCATTCCCATTCACAATGCTACAGGCCATTCCTAAAATAGTGTCTTAAATCCTAGCCTCTTTCTCTCTACCCCTCCCACCCTGCCAACTCAGCTTCTCAATCCTCTAACATTTATTAAATACACTGTGCATTTAATATAGCAGGGCTTTTAAAAAATCTCCAATCACATAATCAATAGCATCTTTAAATGATGATATTGTTCCCTTGACAGAAACAATAAAATTAAAATTAAACAAGCAGAAAAATCAACTTCAGTGCTAAACTACCACAACCTGTGTCAAGCCATCAGATACCATCAGATACACGGCCAATGGATATGCATATGTGACTTTAAAAGCTCTGAAATAGGGGCTGGAGAGATGGCTCAGCAGTTAAGAACACTGTTCTTGCAGAAGACCCGGGTTCGAATCCCAGCACTCACATGGCAGGTAACAACTGTCTGTAACTCCAGTTCCAGGGCATCCGACAGTCTCTTCTGTCTTTTCCACGGGCATTGCATAACATGGGTGTGCTCACATACATGCAGGCAATACACGAATACACATGAAATAAAAATAAGGGCTGGGCGTGGTGGTTTTTAAAAAAAAAGCTCCGAAATAGTCAAAAGTGAAAGAAGAAAGCAAGGGGCGGGGCTAAATGGTAGCGTACTTGCTCAGCATGTGAGGCCTTTGGTTCAAAACCAACACACTAACTGGGAAAAAAAGGAAAAAGAAAAAGTCAAAATCAAACTAAAAATTGCAATGCCTGAGGCAGACTGAATTTCCTTGGTGGCAAAGGACAGAAAGATCCTTTAGTCACAGAAACTTGCTTTCGCAGTAGGAAAATCTGAGATCCTGAAACAACCAAATTAAGAAGCAGAGATGTTAAACTTAGCTGACTCACACATTCAGCATTCCAAGACATCAGAGAGCCTGGCTGAGGCAGGAAGAGATAGGAGATTCTGTAGCAAAAATGCCAAAGGTTCAACAGGGTGCCTCTTCTCCAAGCAACCTGATCTTCCAGATCATTCCAGAGATAGCTAGGAATGTTCCTCTGTCTCACAAACAATACCACACAAAGCCTTTTTATACTCAATGTATGTCTAGAATCTTCTAGGTTGATGTACAGAACTGCCTCTTTTCCATAAATGTTGACATAATGCCCCATTACACAAATGCACCACCGTTTAAGAATTCCTTAAGGACACATCACTGAGGTTGATTGTCACGACAGTCCACTCACAGCCACGGGAGTATCTTTAATGGAAACCTCAGTGAAGTATGCGAGTTTTCTCACAGGACATATTCCCTGAAGTGGGATCACTGAGAGAAAGGGAACGTATATTTGGACTTTCATCTGGAAACTGACCAATTGTTTCCCAAGGAGTTCTGAACTCAGTCTCTATTTACAGTAACACGGCCGGCCACAGGTAGCAGCACTTGGCTGGTGATGTTCTTTGATAACCATGTTCATCTTTGCCAATCAACAGGACAGAAGTACTGTTATAGCACTGTGGTTTTAATATGTAAGGGAGTTATTTCAGAGAGAGGAGAGAGAGAGAGAGAGAGAGAGAGAGAGAGAGAGAGAGAGAGAGAGAGTCCCATCACAGCATACATTTATTATTTCA
>NW_008332583.1:2494975-2496120 GCF_000622305.1 Nannospalax galili
CTCAGCAGTTAAAGATAAGAGTGAAGAATATATTAGAAAAGAGGAATACGATACCAAGTTTACAGACCCTTATGAGTAAGATGTGGAAGCATTTGAATTTTCTCTTACATTAAAATATATCATTTCACATCACAAAACCTAATGGAAACATAAAAATCACCTATTCTAACAAGTTTTGGACGGGTATTAAATTTGCAATTTCTCATATATTAATCATTCATATATCTTACTAAATAGTTGGACCTTAAAATGATGCCTACCTCTCCATAAAACTGAAACAGCTCATGTAATGAAATGAGCAAATTGCACTTTTAATATCCTTCCATTGTTAATCTTTTTTCCATTTTCATTCTAAGGAATAGCAACCAATTAATAAAAATTCTTAGTCTCACATCATATTCAATTGCTGTAAGAACAACCATGGCTAACAGGGTTGGGAAGACATTAAAGAAAAAAATGTACAATATTCAAAAAAGTTTGAATATGTGCTTGTCAAAAGAGAGCTAACTTTGTCATTGATTTTTCAATTCTACTCATTTCCATGAAGGTGACAACAGCTTGAATCTACCCAAGGACACGTGTCACCAACTGTAGCTGAACAGTTCTGTGCATGACTGCACCAGGCATGTCAACTCTGTGGTGCTAAGTGGACTTACTA
Source organism: Nannospalax galili (assembly GCF_000622305.1). Taxonomy (NCBI): domain Eukaryota; kingdom Metazoa; phylum Chordata; class Mammalia; order Rodentia; family Spalacidae; genus Nannospalax; species Nannospalax galili. The sequence continues at coordinate 2,495,634 of NW_008332583.1, forward strand.
TTCCTATAGTATAGCTGAAAGCCCCCAGCCTAAAACTGAATACAAGGACGCCTTACCACTAGCTTGTACAATGACTTGAACACTGAGCTGTTCAATGCTTGGGGGAATGCAAGTTTTAAAAAATATATTTGCAGTTTATGTGTAACACCAACCTCTGCACCCAGCCATTACCTGGTGCCATGCCTATGACTCTTTCAGGGAATACCACATAGGAGCAGGAAAATTCACTACTCATCATGTATTATGCGGTATTAACAGCATAGGTAAATATACGTATGTACATATGTAAGAATTCTTGTTCCAGGCCAGACGTGGTGGCGCACGCCTTTAGTCCCAGTACTCAGGAGGCAGAGGCAGGCAGACTTCTGTGAGTTTCAGGCCAGCCTGGTCTCCATAGTGAACCCAGGCCAGCTAGGGCTACAGGGAGACTCTGTCTCAAAAAAAAAAAAAAAAAAAAAAAAAAAAAATTTTTTTTCCTTTTTCGGTG
>NW_008332583.1:2496510-2525691 GCF_000622305.1 Nannospalax galili
ACTCTGTCTCAAAAAATTCTTGTTCCTTTGTGTGTGGTGTATGTGTGTGCTTGCATGAGCACATCTGCAGAGGTAGGAGGAAGACTCTAGGTGTCCTGCTCCATCCCTTTCTGCCCTATTCGCTAGAGACAAGGGAATGCCTCCCTGGACTTTGACCTTTCCACTTTTCAGATAAACAAGAAAGCTCTGCTGATTCTCCTGTCTCCATTCCAGCCCCCCACCCAACCTGCTACATCCCACCCCCAGTGCTGGGGTTGCAGGTCTGCCCAACTTTTATGTGAGTACTGGAGATCGGAACTCAAGTCTTCGTGCCTCTTACCCACAAGGCCATCTCAGTGGCCCAGAGTCATCTTCATTCAAGTACTATCCGCATTCTAGAATGTACAGGCCTTTGACCTGTATATGATATCAACATCATTTTCTGACCTTCCACCAGTAAGCGTCTTATGAATTAGGAGTTCAAACGGAAGTCCTCTTTACCTAACGGAAGCCTACTGCACTTGCCAAATCTTATGAAAGGCACATGTGCTTACCAAGCTGTTACCATTGCACTGGAAAGCTTGATGTTGCCACTGTCTTGACAGGAACAGAAAGGGTGACTCAGGTGGTCTGCATTACTAAGCTTAATGTGAGATGTTTCCAGAATTCATTATGGATGGTATAAAAATATATTTCTGTTCTCTGAAGGTAGGGTAACACATGGGTTTGAACAGAGAATAACACCTGTCACATCCCTTTTCCCACTTACATTCCAGGCTGCCCTATGTTATTAAGGAACACAGTTTTATGCATTCCTTGTAGGTACTTTGTAAAGTAATTACACAAGCATACACAGATAGGCACATAATCGGGCTGATTCAGACCATCATTTATAAAGTCCCCAAGCAGGATCATGTTCCACTCTGCGTGTTGTTCCAGAACTTGCTCTTTTCACCCAACAGCACACTAAACTATTTTCACCAGTGCACACAGATCTGTGACATTTGCAGCTACTGAATATTCTGTACTTCAGAGATAACCATATTTTATTTCCAGTCCTCCACTGACAGAAACTACAGTGGTTTTCTTTTGTCTATGTAAAAACACGACAGTAACGCCCTCCAAAAATCAAACATACTCTGAGCAGTTTCTTCTGAGAAATGTAAAGAAACAATAAAGCACTTTCAAAGAAGAAAACTCTGAAACCTAAAACTGCCTGGCATGGAGACTGTCCTCTATTAATTTCCTTGGGAAAAAGGAAAAGCACTCTCTAGCAAAAGGCTGACATGAGCTCAAGAGCCAACAGGGGGTTACTGTTATCCAAAGAGCTTTGGGTCTGGCCAAATACTTGGAAGGGCACTGCGAAGAGAACAGGCGTCAGTACAAGCCAGTGAACGGCCTTCTCTTAAGACACAGAATCTATAAATGGCATTGCACTTGCCTTAATGCATGATGAGGATCCATCTATCCCTTCACAAACTTTCGGGGCCAAATCACCCTGACTGTCCCAAGAACCCGAGCTTTGCCTACTGTCGTTCATGTTTATTCAATATGTCTTCCATTCTTCCCACATTCCCTTCCCTTCACTTTGCATGTGTCTGATGGCAGGTGATGGAAAAGGCAGGCATGGTACTGAAAGAGGTCTTGTATCGAACATGTGTTCACACCCAGTACAAAGTACAAAGCGGTGTTGTATCTAACATGTGTTCACACCCAGTACAAAGATGACTGAGCATTACCTTTGGAGTTGGAGAGAATCAGCAACAAACAGAAAAGGTTCTGACACAGTCTGTTATGGGAAAAATGAAACAATCCCCACAGGCTAATGTTTTCAATGTTTGGTCCCCAGCTGGTTGTGCTATTTGGAAAAGCTATGGAAAGTTTAGAATATGGGGTCTAGCTAGCAGAAGTCAGGGTGGGGGGTTATCCCAGGTTGCTCCTGTCTCACTCTCTCTGTCCCCTGCTAATCTAGGACATGAACAGCCCCCTCTACATGTTCCTACAGCCACAATGCCTACCCAAAAACATCACACGAAATGACAGTGGACTGACCCTCTGAAACCATGAGCCAAAATAACTCTTCTTTCCCTTGCTTACTTTGGGCATTTTGTCAATGTTAGGTAGCTAGGACACTCACTGCCTGCTTTAGAGTGTCTGCAGCCTGCCTTCTCTCCTTCAAAGGCCAGTGGAGAGGAACGACCAAAAACCTCACCCTTCCAAGACACAACAGGGACCACAGGAATCACTGCATTCGTGTCCAAGCCATCTGCTGCTTAAATGAGAGTCCATGACATTGTCACAACAGGTGAAGGCCACGGCCTTGCTGGAACGCCAAAATAGAGACTGGCAGAGCTCCACTGATCACCTAATCTAGGGAGGTTTTGGGCAGAGCCTAGAGGAAGAACTAAAAAAATGCAAACAATGATACAGGAAAGAGACTCACTAGAAGACAGGCCTCTGCCCGACAGTCCTGGCAAGGAAGGTTTTTATTCCCACACATTACTGGATCACTACTAAAACTTACTAGCTAGAATACATTCATAATACAAACTAACACATCCAAATGTCTCTAGTGTACAATAAACAGAAGCTGATTAAGGCCTCTTACTTTCCCTAAATAGGTCATTTCAAAGATGAAGATGAGCCCTCAATATGATTTCATATGAACTTCTATTCCAGTTTGGGGGGGGGGTGTCATTTACCAACTTTCAATATAAATACTAAACTTCTCAAAGCTACTTCACCTGGGCTATACCCAACACATCTGAAAGACAGATTATTGAAATTCAGGGTCCACAATCTGAATTTACCATTGCCACTTGAGCAATAAATGTCCAAAGTCACCATGACCATCAGCGACCCATAGCAGAGGTGAGGGCTTCTCATGTGGGCAGCCCCTGTGTGCCTATGCCTCAGTTTCACTTCCTAGAAGAGAGTGGGGTGCTAGCTATCTATTTATTAGAAGTGTTGCCCAAGGCTACCCCACAAAGTGAATTTCTTACATGCTATCATCTACATTCAAAGTCAGCCTAATCATAAATACACAGCCAATTTCACCAGCAATCCTTCTAGACTTTTATCAACAGCTAGTAAACCAATTAATGTGCATGTGTGGGGGGGTGGGGGGTGGTATGTGAAGTGTTTCAACTGTATCATAGATGATGGAGTCAGCACATGAATCACTCTCCAAAACAGGTCATTCCAGTCACCACAGCACTGGAATGTGGATAACATTAGGAACCTTTGTTACAATAGTCGAAAATAAAAGTTGCAAAACTGTTTTTCTTGGGCTATGGAGACAATTCAATTAGTAAAGTGCTTGTCATGCAAGCAAGAAGAACTGAGTTGGATCCCCAACACCCACATTTTTAAAAAATCTGAGCCAGGTGTGATAGTGCACACCTTGCATCCCAGTACTTCAGAGGAAGAAGCAGATGGATTTCTGTGAATTCAAGGCCAGTCTGGTCCACACCAGGCCAGCTGGGGCTACATAATGAGACCTTGTCTGGAAAGAAAGAGAAGAGGGGAAGGGGGGGGGGGGGAAAGGGAGGGGGGGAGGGGAAAGGGAGGGAGGGAGGTAAGAAGAGGGAATCAATCAAGGCATGGTGGTGTGCACTTGCAATCCCAGTACAAGGGAGGCAGAGACAGGCAGATTCCTTGGTCCTGATGGACAGCCAGTCTAGCCAAATCAACAAGCTTTAAAGAAAGAGCCTGTCTCAAAGAGTAAGATAGACAGCTCCTGAGAAATGATATATAAATTAACTTCTGAACTCTATGCATGTTTCCATCCAAACATGAACATATACCACACACATACACAGAGTTTCTCTTAAGCTAATAGTAAATATAACTTTGGCTCCAAGAACATGAGGTTCAGAGTGATGAATGACAAGGTTCCTGGGCTAGGGAAGGTCTCATTCACTAACACTAAGAACAGGTCCAAAGTTCTTCAACCTCGGCTCTCTGTCAAGCTAAAGATCACAGGAGACATGCAAGGATGTGTCCACTGTTGTGCTAAGACACACAAGGAACTTACGTATATGGCAAGTAAGGCAGGTTAATTTACCCTGCATAAGCTTTTGCTACAGACGACACTCACACAAAATAACCCAGAAAAAGAAGCCTTTGGGGGGATGGTAAAATCTTCCCTCCACTATGCAGTGACCCAGAAACAAGAGGACACAGAATTTAAAGTAGCAGCTGACAAGGGCACAGACAACTGAATCTTGCAAACACAAACATCAAGTCCTTGCTATGGAAAACACGGAGGTGGGGGTGGGTGGCGGGTGTTGGCGCCTTTCTTTTACTTAGAGTTGCCAGTGTCCCACTCAGTGAGGGGCCAGATTAGACTGTGCCAATCCACCAAAGAGCTCCAGAACAGAAAGAACTAGAAGCGCTCTCCCTGCCGGGCAGCTAATCACCAACAAAGCTGAGACCTGCTGTCACAGCTGGTGGCCTCTGAGTCTTGGAGAAAGATAGAGGGACAGAGAAAAAGAAAAAAAAAAAGGCCTTGATGAGCTCTGGCTTTATGGACCTCAGACTCTACAAAGGTCCCCAGCAGGGCTGACAAATGCCAGGACACACTGAAGGCTGACTGCAGGGAATTGGCTGCCTCAGTCAGTCAGACAGCCTGGGGGTAACACCTGCATAAATCCTTATTTTTGCCAAATCCTGTAAAAAAATAATATAAATTAAATGTGGCTAGAATCAAAGTTTGACCCCAAAGTCAGTCAGTCTCTCTCTCTCTCTCTCTCTCTCTCTCTCTCTCTCTCTCCCTCCCTCTCTCCCTCTCTCCCTCTCTCCCTTCCCTCTCCTCTCTCCTCTCTCCTTTCTCCTCCCCCACCTCCAACTGGCACTATACCTTCCCTGACAACCACATAAACCACATAACTAGTCACCCTCAGAAAAAGGGGTTGTGTGGGCAAGTTTCCAAGCCATGTAATTAAGAGCTTCTGCTAAGAAGCAACTTTCTGGGTCCCTACCTTCCCTTCTGGAGGCACATCTGAGCTTCCCACCATTCCATCACATAATGGTGTGGGATTAAAATGTCTTATTCTGTTAGCCCTTTAGCAGACATAGAAACAACAACAAAAAAGTCATAATCCTACCATAAAGCTGCCATAGTCTGAGCTCTGCTTAACAAACTGATTCCCAGAAAAGGAGCAGGTATTGTTGTGCACTGATACAACCACTCCCACAAATGCCTCTCTAAGTGAATGCAAATTGACCTCCAAAGAATGTGTAATGTGTTAATAAAAAGATTTCTATGACCAGCAAAGCTACAAAGTTCTACCTGAAAAAAATAATTCACACTTTCCCAACTCCTCATTCTCTCCATGGCTTTGGATAAATATAAAATGAAAAGGTTTCATTTTCTCTTCACTGACATCACTTGATGGGAAAAGAAGAAAGAACTACCAGTAACTTCCACAAGAATCTAACACCACATTGACACTGGTCAAGCCAGGCAACTTACACTTCTATTTATCTTATTTTTTAACATTTTATCATTGTTATGTGTATGTGTGTATTGCCTGCATGTAGGTAAATGCACCCATGTCATGCAATGCCCGTGGAGGACAGAAGAGGCTGTCGGATCCCCTGAAATTGGAGTGACAGACGGTTGTTAGCTGCCATGTGGGTACTGGGATTTGAACCCGGGTCTTCTGCAAGAACATTCAGTGTTTTTAACTGCTGAGCCATCTCTCCAGCCCCATACTTTTATTTATTTATTTATTTAATTTTTATTTATTTATTTTTTGTCTTTTTGAAGCAGGGTCTCCCTGTAGCCCCAGCTATCCTGGAACTCACTATGTAGACCAGGCTGGCCTTGAACTCACGGAGATCCGCCTGCCTCTGCCTCCTGAGTGCTGGGACTACAGGCGTGCGCCACCAAGCCCGGCTCTTTTATTTATTTTTAATTCATTAGTATGAGTGTTAAGAACAGCCAGTGTTCTTAACTGCTGAACCATCTCTCCAGCCCCAGGCCAGGTAACTCAGTTAGACCCAAGGCCTCAACAAACCCATGGGGAAGGTGGGTACCCAGCAGTACTGATTAGTGACTTGTAACAAAATATACAACAAAGGCAACTAAGGGAAGAAAGGTGTATTTGGGCTCACACTTTAGGGTACAGTCCATCACAGAGGTCGCACAAGAGGAACTTAAAGCAGGTAGTCACACTGCGTCCTCAGTCACAGAGTCAGATAGCAGACAGAGATTAACATCTGTGCTCAGCACACCTCCTTTTTGATAAAATAATTTATTTTTATTTTATGTGTGTGAGTGTTCTGTCTGCATGAACGTAATCACTTGTGAATGCAATGCCAGCAGAGGCCAGAAGAGGGTGTCAGATCCCCTGGAGCCACAGTTTCAGACCATTGCGAGCTGCCATGTAGGTGCTGGGAACCAAACCTGGGTCCTCAAGAAGAGCCGTGAGCACTCTAACTGCTGAGCCATCTCTCCAGCTCCCCCTGCCCCCACCCCCATCCTTTCACTCCATCCAGCTCATAAGAATGATGCTGCCCACATTTAGGGTGGGTTGACGGTCTCATTGGCATAAGCTAAACAATTCCAAATGGGGGAGCCCAGAAATTTGTTTCCATGGTGATTCAAAATCCTATCAAGTTGACAGTCCAAATTAAACATCACAATTGCTGAGAGGAAAAAACAATTCAATTATTCTTACCTGGAAAATATGTGACATGGCACAAGAGCTGAGCACTGTAGGTGTGGGCCCGTCTGGTGGTACCCAGCAAGTGGTGGTACCCAGCAAGTGGTGGCCATGAAGGCTCCAGATAAGATCTTCAAGTCAAAACATTCCCAACAGTTCCTCCAAATTTGGTCAATTTTCCTAGGTATCCTTTCAACTAGAATAAAGCAGGACTTTTGTTTCCATTCTGGGTTGATACCTTCTAGGTGGTAAAGCTGTTCTTGGTCTTTTCTTCCTGGTCTAATTTCTGCTTTATTTTTGGTTAGCTAGTTTGGGGAGTTTCTTAACTGAATATATTTTCTGAATTAATGCATGCAGATATAGTAATCAACGTCAAAGACAGAAAAGAATGGACAGTGAATCTCCCTCTTCCTTCATATCTCCCCCAAACTTTCCAAATACACAGTGTGTGTAGCCTATAAAAACATAGCCTTGCGGGGTTGGAGAGATGGCTCAGTGGTTAAGAGTACTAACTGCTCTTGTAGAGGGCTCGGGTTTGAGTCCCAGGGCCCACATGGCAGCTAACAACCATCTGTAACCCCAGTTCCAGGGTATCTGACGCCCTCTTCTGACCTCCAGGACATTGCACAACATGAGTGCACCAACATACATGCAGGCAATACATTCATACACATAAAATAAAAATAATAAAATATGTTTTTTTAAACATGACCTTGGATTGGGGAGTGGGCTCTGTCAGCTGACCTTTAGTCCCAGAACTCATATTAAAAAAAAGTTGGGAGAGGTGAGGTATGCTTGTAATCCCAGTGACAGAAAGGCTAAGACAGGTAGAACTCAAAACCTACTTAATGAGTTCTAGGCCAGTGAGAGACCCATCTCAAAAATTAAAAAATCATGGACAAGACTTGAGAAACATCTGAAACCCAAGGTTGTCCCGTCTCCACCCACAAGCTCACACACACATATGCCCAGCACCTATATGCACAAAAACCTTATCTAGATTTTTGTAAAGGTTTACTTATCTTTGTTTTATACGCATGAATGTTTTGCCTACATGTAAGTATGTATGTACTCCACATGCTGGCCTGGTGCTTGCAGAGACCAGAAGACAATGGATTCATGACACTGGAGTTACAGGTGGTTGTGAGGCACCATGCTGCTGGGAACCCAGGGACTTTGTAAGAACAAGTAGTCCTGACCACTGAGCCATCTCTGCAGCCTCCATATCTAGATTTTATTGTGCACCGTGCTCTCCCCACAGCTAATGAAATACAGATACAGATACAGCTAAACATATGCATCTGTTCATAGGGAGATGCTCCCTAATTCTAACAGCTGCACATACACCATTTCTTAGCAGAACATAATGTATTAAAGCCACCCTCAATTAATGGGCTGTCAGGTTACCTCCAATTTTTTTTTTTCTGAATTCAAATGCTATAGCAATGAATAACTTGATGTGTGTCATTTTGCACTTATGGACGAGTGCATCCACACCTGGGAACAGAGGTGGTAAATCAAAGGGTGCATGCATGTGGGACTGTGATGGGCACAGCCCATTTCATCCACAGAAACTGCCGATACGCAGTCCTCACTTGAGATCTCTAAGATGACTCATTTCCCACAGCCTCAGCATCTATTCATGGCACAGGCCAGCTCTGAAAGACCATTCACCTTGACACAGAGAGAACAATGAGATGGTATGAGAAGGTAGAGTGGGTCAGTCTCCTTGTATTCATTCCTAACTCCCACTTCTATCTACTACCTAGTATCAGAGTACCACAGTTGACAGGCTGGGTACACAGACACAGCCAGATGCCACTGAAGTGAGTGGCCCTGGAGAGCCCTAATGCCAAAGTTCTCTATAGCTAAGTCTCCCTACTGGCCAAGGGGACATGCATGTACACACCCTGTACTAAATAAGTAAAAGCTAGTCCCTTCTCAGTGCCCCTCACCCCCAATAAGTAAACATACCCAAGTGCTTACCATGGCCCTGGTGAAAGCTTAGCAAATGTTTACAGTAACTGCATTCCCATGCATGACACAATGCATGGCTCACTAATCCTTCCAAGCTCCAGTGAGAGATCACTGCAACAAGAAGCCAGATACCATCATAAGCCAGCCTGCCAAGAACTGCCCCTTTCTGTGCCCCATCAGTGTGCCTGAGTGAGCCAGCAGTCAATTAGACCGACTGAGGCTACACCCCGGGGACAGAGATTAACTGTACAAATTTGTTGTTACAGCTGATGATCCAAGGCTGTGAAGGAAATAAACAGGAGGATGTGGCAGAAATAAGATACGATGGGATCCACACCTTAACCAGAGGAGCAGCCCCTAGAGGGTCACCTCTGCTAGCTTCCTTCAAGAACTTGATGCTCAGCTTCAAGCCTTTGGGATGGGATCCAAGCAGCTGTTGAGTCAAAGCGAAGCTTGTCCCGGGCTAGGAATTCACATGGTGGGAATCCTGGGGACACAGGGAACCACAGGGCCTCAGTATCCTATTACTCTGCCTGCAACTGGGTCAGATCTGCACAGTGTTTTGAGGCCCTTCCTGCCTCCCGCCCTGTCTCCTGCTACCATTATTAACTCCCCCAGCACCACTGTCTGCATTCTTTTGATACAATGACTCAGACAAGGTAGTCAGATCCCCGTAGGACTACATAGGACACTCCTTACTTTAATGAAAGCTTTTTTTCACTTCCTTCTTGACCAGACCTTTCCAAATCCATTCATTCACTCATCCCTCCCTCCACACGCTGTTGTGTTTTTTACTGGGGAGAGGGGATGAGATGTGGCTGGGGATTGAACCCAGAACCTTGCCATATCAAACATGTGCTCCACCACTGAGCCACATGCCCAGCTCCAGCCCCTGATGTACCTTTCTAACTAACCTGCCCTCTACAAGGAATATTTGGTGGAATTCTCCTATCCAGATTGCTTGTTCCCACACAGCACTTTAAGGTCTTCCCATCTCCTTCCTCCACTGATTGCCAAAGTCTCAATCCAGTCAGCAGAAGGCTCACTGTGGAAGAGTACTTACTGTGCAAAAACACAGGATTTAAGATTCTTAGCACCCATGTAAAACACAGAGCATGGCCATACATACCTGTAAATCCAGTGCTGAGGGGGGTGGGGATGGAGTTGCAAAGACAGGTAGATCACTGGGGTTTGCTGGCCAACCAGCCTAGACAAAAGGGTGAGCTCCAGGTGAGTGAGACCCGCTCTCAGTCCACAGCAGAGAACGATAGTGGGGGGTGCCCTATATTCCCCCTGGTCTCTATGCACACACATGTGCATACATATACACAAACACGCATGCACCATATACAAAATAAGTTTGCTGGCCAATCAGCCTAGACAAAAGGGTGAGCTCCAAGTGAGTGAGACCCGCTCTCAGTCCACAGCAGAGAATGATAGTGGGGGGCGCCCTATATTCCCCCTGGTCTCTATGCACACACATGTGCATACATATACACAAACACGCATGCACCATATACAAAATAGATGAGTTATTAGCACTGACAGTGCCCCATTCTTCACACATGCTGTTTTATTTAACCCTCAGAACCACCAGACAGTTTAGGGGTGCTTTTGCTTTAAGAAAAAGAGAATAAGTGAGGGGAGAGTGGGTACCAACTGGCCTCCAGGTGACTAGACTTGGGTTAACACTTGTCCTGAGGTCTCGCGGTGGCAGGGAAGGCATTTATATGAAGGAGCTTCTGAACTCAAAGACCAAGGTCATCTTCATCACCTTTTACTGGTGGTTTTCATACTTTGTCCCCAAGTTCAACAAATCCAGAGAAATCCTTCCCCAGTCAATTGCATAAGTCAGATCTCCAAGTCCCTCATAATTTTAGAGACAAATTCTAATCTGCATTAATCCATGTGCCCAATGCTGGTGTTCAAGGCTCTATCATATGCTCCAGGTTTTGGCTCGCCAAGCTGTAAATGCAGCAGGATCAGAGAGCAGGGCTTTCGGGACTTTGCGTTTCTTGCAGTACTTGGCAATGGACTTCCCACATAAAATCACATGTTAAAACAGAGTTCCTCTAGGCTTGGATACCCGCCCTTTGTTTCTCACAATGTCACTGAAGTGTAGCAAATACTGGCCCCAAGAAAATCCGTACCAAAACAGCTGCATTTTTTACTTTAAAGGGACATAAATTCTCCTAACAGAACAGCAAAAGTGCAAAACTAAATGCCCATCACCCACCAAGGGTCACACATGGGTGCAAAGATGCAGCCAGACAATGCATCTTAGAGAGGGGCTGGTGGTGGGTACTCACAGGGAAATATGAGCCAGAAAATCAAGTATAATATACATGCCCACAATTGCTTAACACAGCAGGCTGAGGCTGCCCAACAGCTTAAGAGGTAAAACCTGGATTTGTGCTCCAATCACCAACACAGGAGCCACCTCAGCACTGGCAAGGAAGCACAACCTTCCCAGAGCCGCTGTGCCTAGAGGGGCCATCAGCTCAGTATGCAACTCCAAGCTCACGTCAGAACTGTGCTTGCTGCCACCACAGAGTCGTTGCATCTAAGCCAAGGATGAAGTTACTGGCTCCTGGATGTTACCAATATAGCTGTTCTAATCACAGTCCTGAGATAATAATCATGTAATTTCGACTTTGTGCATAAAGGCTATTAGTAATTGCCTAGACTCGAATGATCAGTCTCTTATAACTAAATTCCCCATGTTTGCAAAACGTGAGTTTGGTTGTGCTACTGCTAATGCCAAACTAGAGCCCTGAGTCTCTCACTGATATTTTTCAAGGTTTCCAAAATTCAGTCAAGGGTTAAGTCTCAAGATGAGGGAGCACAAGACAGAAAGAACTAAATATAACACACGGAAGAGCGGAACACGATGTCCCAGGAAGACAGAACAATTCAATGGGATTTCCAGTTTAGTTTAGCTACATGCTTTGAGAGTAGGCCACAAACTCAAGAACATTCCTGAGGCAGCCAAATAATCCCTTGAAGAGAAAGGGACCCTTGAGGGTCATTTGGACACTAGGTTAACCACCATGTATGGGAACCACGTATATCCTAAGGGGGGACGGGGCGGGGAAGAACCACATCCTTCATTTAGAATTGAAAATTCCAGATCCACGGAGACTTGACTGCTAATTCTAGGCCAATCCATAGCAACAGCTGTTCCCATCGCTTCATTGATGTGCAACTCATTCAGAAAACTGTCCTGAGCGACCAATGCCATTCTGACTCTGTTGGCCTTGCTCAGGGTTCCCAGGTTGGGACTGCTGTCAATTACCAGCCCAGCTGTCTTCAGCCATCATGCTGATCTTTATAGCCTGACATTTGCAATACTGACTGCAAGGAGCAATTCAACTTTATGGAAAATAAAAACATCTCAATGGCTCCATAATGACCTAGTTCTCAGCCCAGGTGTGACATCCCTTCAACCAATCTGCCAGACACCTTGAGTTTTGTTAGGCCTAAAAACAAATCCATTTATCTCCCATAGAGGAGTTATTCACGCCACATGGAAAATTAAAGGGGAAGGCTTTCCACTTACAGACAATTTGGCTAATAGATCACATATGCTCCCTTTGTCTTCCTCTTTCCATTTTCTGTTTTAAATTTTTATCACCCTGCGGCATTTGCACCAAACAAAATCTTCTTCGTTGCTTAGGAATTAATCCGCCCTGCTGTTTATTCCTCATCTGAGTCATAATCCTCCATTTGTGACATCACAATTAGCCACTTGTGGTGATGATTATAATGTCATGAACACAGGATTATGACTGGGAAATGGAAACAAAACAGCAGGGGCACTCACTACTGGGCAAGGAAGTTGTTCAAACAACCATCCCAGGAAGGGAGAGCTGCAGGGTCAGAGAGGGGAGCAGGATGTGGAGACTCACTGGGACACTGTCACCTCTTCATGGAAACATCTGAAAGAACTAAACCCATCATTTTCCCTGGTACATAAATAGGGCACATTTAGCAGTGAAATCCTCCCTCACCAGCTCACTGTACTAGTCAACACTGGGTATGAATGTTACAACTCCAAAACCTCCACTCACATCCATTACAGACAGCATTTAGAAGAGTCTGTTTGGTTTGTTGTTGGTTCAGTTAGTTGTTGTTCTTGTTCTCGTTGTTGTGAGACAAGAACTCACTATGTAGCCCTGACTGGCCTAGAACTCTATACTAAACCAGGCTGGGCACAAACACAGAGATCCACCTGCCTCAGTCTCCTCAGTGATGGGATTAAAGGTGTGAGCAATCACACCTGGCACAAAGAGTCCACTTTATTATAACGTCCGTGCATAGTTTTTCTTCAGTGTCTTGAGAGTCCAATATAGATTTTGGTCCTCTTAAGCATCAAATACATTAGTGTATTTCTTGTCATTTAGTTGTGAGCCTAAGCCTTTAAAGGTTGCATCAGCTCTCCATAACTGTTACTACAACCAGATTCAGACAAAATAATACTTGTACAATGTGGCATAATTTACAGACTACATTTGTGCTGTGTGGATCATCACAGAGTTTTATGTCACTTGTCTTCATGGCATGCTCACTTATTAATAACGAAGAAAAAGCTGGTACCAGGCATAGTGACACATGCCTATAACCCAAACACTTGGAAATAGAGGATCAAGAGTTCAATGCCAATCAAAGCTACATGGTGAGACCCTGTTGAAGGGAGGGAAGAAAGTAGGGAGATCAAAGATGGGAGGGAGGGAGGGAGGGAGGGAGGTGGGGGGGGAGAGAAATAGCATTAACAAACAAAAATTCAGAATCTTTAAGTATTTAAATCCACAGCAACAAAAAAACTTTAGGGCTACCATATCCGTGGGACTTACGATGTGTTTTTAAGTGAGTTACCTCATCTAAACCCCACAAAGACTCTGTGGAGTAGGAGACCCACGTTTTAGAGATGAAGAACCGCCCCAAAGAACGAACCACACACTGGAACATCTACGAAGGCGAATTAGTCTCCCAACTGCTTCCTCTACAGGGGAATTCTAGTAGATCTTCACAGGCAGTCTGACAGGAATAGATTACTGAAATCTAGTCAATGTTTAAGACAAACCCAAAGTGAATCAATACCCCACTGTAAATGAAGGCCGCGATTAAAGAGTGCAGATTGCAGGGTCACGTCTGATCAGAAGGTTCTAGCATGGATGGGTGCAGAATATCCCACTGCACGGCTTGCCCTCGGAGCAGGTTTTATGTTGGGTGTGCAGTGGGCAGCATTTCTGGCATTATTAATGGCCTGCTCAACAGATCCAGGGATGCCATTTATTCTAAACACAGAGTGAGGGTTTTAAAAGCTGGAAAAGAAGCTTTTCACAAGCTAAAAGCTTTTAGGATGAAACAGACCTTAAATCGCCTATTTCAGAGAGACAGAAGCAGCTCCAGGGAAGTGAGGACATTATTCCTTTTTTTAACACAAAGATATAAGATTAACTCAACTTGACTTAAAACCAAAGCTGTTCATCTAAGCTGACTGTAGAAAGAAACAAAAATTCATGACCTATCGCCAGGGCCATGTTTGAAATGATGATTTCCACACTGCTCCTTTCTCGAGCATCACACAGCCGAGGGGGCACCTGATAGGTACCCCTGCAGGTTTCCACCGTTCAGCAAATGACACTGACCTGATGCCGATGACTGACACACTCTTTCACTGTACCCTGAACCAAATCTGACAACCAGAATAGCCACAGGGAAACTGTGTTCAACTATATAACCCCATAGTCCACACCAAAGGCAACTAATTCTGGGTTCTTTGTTCTCGGCCCTTATATGGAGCTATCATCCACCCCCCTTCCCCCAAGGAAATCATGGCCAGGTGTGTTGACCTAAGCATGTAATCCTAGCACTTGGAAGATGGAAAATCTTCACTCAAAAGCTAACAAGCTAGGTGTTGTGGTGCACATCTGTAACCCCAACATTGAAAGGCTAATAAATTCCAGTAGTCTGGCCCACAGTAGAAGATTCTGGGTTAAAAATGAACAAAAAGGACAGTCAAAAGACATGACACATACCTGAAAGGCTGAATAACTGCCAGCATTTTAAAATTTACTTATTTATTCATTCATACGTGTAGGAGTGTTTTGCCTGCATGTAAGTACACCCATGTGTACAATGCCCGCAGAGGCCAGAAAACAGCGTTGGAGCCCCTGGAAATGGAGTTAAGGACAGCTATTAGGTGCCATGTGGGTGCTGGGAACTGAACCCAGGTCCTCTGCAAAAACCATCTCTCTCTTTTTTTTTTTAATTTATTTTTGCTTTATTTTTATTTTAAGTGTATATGTGTATTGTGTGCATGTATGCAAGTGTACCTGTGTCGTGCAATGCCCTTGGAGGACATGAGGGTGTCGGATACCCTGGAACTGGAGTTACAAACGGTCATTGGCCAGCATGTAGGTGCTGGGATTTGAACCCAGGTCTTCTGGAAGAACAGCTAGTTCTTAACTGCTGAGCTATCTCTCCAGGCCCCAAGAAACATCTCTTAAATTGCAACCACCACAACTACCACCACCACCACATGTGTACTTTTAAATATTTTTAATTTGGGGGCTCGAGAGATGGCTCAGCGGTTAAGAACACTGACTATTCTTGCAGAAGAGCCAGGTTCAAATCCCAGTACCCACATGGCAGCTAACAACTGTCCGTAACTCCAGTCCCAGGGAATCCGAGAGTGTCTTCTGTCCTCCGTGGGCAGTGCACGACACAGGTACACTTACCTTCATGCAGGCAATACACGCATACACATAAAATAAAAATAATAAATAAAATAGATTAAAAAAATTTTTTTTAATTACCATCATTTTTTTCTAACAGAACATTCACCTAAAAACCCAGATTTCTGGATTCTCTTGAAACCCACTGGGGCAGTCATGGTACCATTCACCCAGCAAGGTCATTAGAGCAGGGTAGCAGCAGAAATAAGGCCCTCACCATTCACACCACCATCCCTACCGCTTGGACCTCATCATGAACTGTCTACACCAGGACAACTGTGTGTCTGTATATGTGGATTCCTGTGTCTGTGTGCACATGTTCATGCCAGTGTGGGTTCACACATGCCATGGCACTCCTGTAGGTCGGTGCACAACCTCAGGTGTCAGTCTTTGCCTTCTATCTTGTTTGGTGCAATGGCTCTGTTGTATGCCACCACCTATGCCAACCTAGCTGGCCCATAAGCTTCCAGAAAATTCTCCTGCCTCCGCCTCCCATCCCACTTTAGGAGCACTGGGGTTACCAGTTCCAGACACCCAGCTTCAGGTAGTTTCTGGGATGTAAACACTACTCTTCATGCTTACACAGCAAGTATATTTTCCTACTGAGCCATCTCCTTTGCCCCTAGACCACGGCACTTCTGGGAATGAAAGGAGGCCCTGGTGATTACGAACTGGAACAAACCAGCACCGGTTGGACCTGTGCCCACCTGACTCGGGTTAACTGCTGGAGGTCCTCCTTGTCCCTTTTCTGGCACAAATGCTTTGGTTTGTGAGGCCCATCCATTTCACATTGGGACTCAGAAGATACAAGTTTTAATTAGTAAATTAGTAAATTGCTTAAGGCAACAATCAAGACTGAAAAATCATTCCAGCAATGGGGTAGTTTGAAAAAAGTGGAACACAGTCAAGTGGGCAGGCGGCAGAGATTTTCGTTCTCAGCAAACACTCCGCTTCCCATCAAATTCCACCAAATCCGATCACCTGAGGTTTTACTACCTGGGCTCTAACAAGAAGGCCCAAGACAGTATGGTTAGGGTCCTACATGTCCTTACTGGGCTCACTGTGACTTACAGGACAGGCCTGGCCCACAGGGCACTAGATTTCTGAGAACCTTTAAGCCCTCAGAAATGGTGCAACTACTCCATAACCTAGCATGCATTCTGCCTTCCTGGCATGCAGTCAAGAGCGCCTTTGTAATAAACCCCATAGTTAGACCCATCGTCAAATGTAGTGGCCGTTAACTTTGAACACAGGGTGAAATGCTCCAACTTTGAAGTCATATAATCAAAATAAATTAATGTACCATTAGGGAGTTTGTATGTGTATCCACGCTGAAGGCAGCAAGCTTTCCAAACTATCCAATTTCACCATGGCACAGTCTTGTACTGTTTCTGTCGGCCTCTGCCATCCCAACAGACTGGTGTGCCCAAAGAGTCTCTCCCTCTTCTAGTCAGGTAAGCCAGACTCAGGAATGACTGTCTTCACGACAGGGGAAAGAGGGAGTAGGGGTATCCAGAAAGGCTTCAGGACATGGTAGAGGAATGAATTCACACACAGAACCTTAATCAGAGCTTGGCACAGCAGGCATTCCAAAACTGGGGATCTACTTTGGGAGAAGACAAGTGAAGCTTTAGTCAAATAACAGAAAACAAAAATGAGTCTGGAGTTGTTTTTAATACTTACCGTGCAAGACACGGTTATGGCAGGCTTAGTATTTTTGGTAGAAACTTAAGGTTTCAAGCTGAGAAACCGAGAAGTCAGGGTGGGAAATTCTTTGGGGCCCTCTGCCAAGGAACCTTTTATCAAGGCAGTAGCCATCTTGCCAGGAGATGCTCCAAGCTGGAAAGATGAAAGATATAAAGACAGGGAAGAAATGACCATGGACTGCACTTCTGGTGAAACCAGATGGGGATGAGGGGAAACCCAAGCACATACGAGCCCTCCCTCTCAACACTCTTGACTACTTCTTTGTCCTGTTTCCATCCTCTCCATTTGCAGACTCCTTCAGATCCTCACTATGGTTTTGTCAGTTGCTGGTATGAGATGTCTTTTAAATTAACAGTTGTTCTCTAGTCATCATCCACTGTTCTATGCTGTGTGAAGCAGGATCCATAGGATATCTCCAGCTTGCTTATTTATGGTTTGGGCCTCTCATCCCACCCAGGCTTCAGTCAGGGTTGGCCCATGCTGTGTGTCTAATGACGATAGAGAGGCATCTTAATCTACTCAGTATGAAAAGTCTCCGCTCAGGCTCTGCACACAGCATGGCCATTTCCAAGTGCTCAGTCTGGGTCTTGAATTTCCAAGACTTTCATAAATGCACAGTCCTGAGGAAGGTCTGTACGGCAGCTACCTTGGAAGTCAGGTCCTGGTCATTGTTGTACACCAGCAAAGGCAAACAGAGCAAAGCTCTATTTATGTGGCTGTGGGGAAGTCACCATCTATGCTGGGTGAAGACTTTCTGGTATGGCCTTAGGGGCTAGCATCCACTCTCTTGTAAGTAACCCCCCTCACTCTGTAGGTAAATACAACAAACTCATAGGTTCTCCAGAGTGAACTATGGTAGAATCATACTCGGATTGTCCTTGGGACCAAAGGAGAAGGGGGAGGTTCTTTACATCTTTCCCTGGTAAGGAGTTAGTATTAGTAACTAAGACTGAGATTAAGAACCTCCATTTGGAGACAGGAGAGAGGGCTCATCAGTTAAAGAGTACTGACTGCTTGTGCAGAGGACCGGGTTCAGCACCCAGCACCCACATGCCAGCCAACAACCGTCTGTAACTCCAGTTCCAGAGGAAAGAATACCTTCTTTTGGCCTCTGTGGAAACTGCATGAACATGGTACACTTACATACATATAAGCAAAACACATAAAATACAAATAATCAAAAAAAAGTTTAAGTCAAGATTCCTTGTTGAATTTAACTTACAAAACCAAAATTTCCAAGAATGGTATAAAAAAGTGAGGACAGGCCGGGCATGGTGGAGCACGCCTTTAGTCCCAGCACTCAGGAGGCAGAGGCAGGCGGATTTCTGTGAGTTCAAGGCCAGCCTGGTCTACATAGTAAGTTCCAGGACAGCTGGGGCTACAGGGAGACCCTGTCTCAAAAAGACAAAAAAAAAAAAAGTGAGAACAGAGATGTGTTATGATAAAGTGTAGACACCTGCTGGTCCACACCACAGTGCTCTTAAGACAGACAGCAAATATGAATGTATACATCTAGGAATAGGCTTGTGACTTAGTGACCACAATAAAAGAAATTCAAAATGTACAAAGTAACATGAACCCCCATATAACCATTACCTAGTATTAGAATTCTAGGACCACCTTCTTTGACTTAAAGAAAAACCTATACATACCTAGTACACAAACTGTACACTCACCCATACTCTGATTATTAGAAGATAATACCAAGTACTGTATTGGAGTGGGAGGTAGGTAAGACTGCCTAGCAAACACAATCCTGATGTTTAATATATATATATATATATACACATCTACACACATACTAGGAAAAAGTCTACACACAAAGGTAAACCATGACAAGGGGACAGGGACAGGAATGCGGGGCTGAGTTTCTGGCTGCTCTGTTTGCTCTAATTCTGCTTTTTACTACAACAAACTATACACTGTTTGCATTATAAAAATGAATTAAGCTCAAATTCACCCCGTCTTTTAAAATAGTTTAGTCCTGGGGCTGGAGAGATGGCTCAGCAGTTAAGAACACTGGTTGTTCTTGCATAAGGCCTGGGTTCGAATCCCAGCACCCACAAGGCAGCTAACACCTGTCCTAACTCCAGTCCCAGGGGATCCAACAATCTCTTCTGTCCTCTGCAGGTACTGCACGACATGGGTGCACTTATCTACATGCAGGCGATACACGCATACACAAAAAATAAAATAAAAATTTTTTAAAAGTTTTAAAAATAGTTTAAACCATCTCAGATCTCTCCACTAATAATACTGAAATATACTGGTCAATTTTATTTTTCTATATATTCTTAAACTTTGCCTAAATTTTCATTTAACTCTCCTTCCCTCCTCCAAAGAAAGTTTTCCAGTTCAGTAACACAAGGCATCCTGGGGAGGAAAAAAAGGACATGTGCACATGCGAATGCACACACGCACACGCACACACACACACACACACACACACACACACAAGCTTTGCTTTTGTAAGGTATACTGTGTGCCACATATATGATGATTCAGTTTTACTAGGAGAGAAATCTTTCTTTAAAAACTGTTAAGAGTTGATGCGAATTTACAGGGCACTAGCGCTGACTGACAGACATCTGTGGTAGGGTAATACTAGGCTGTTTCTTGCTTTGTTGATTCAACAATCAGCCCTGAATGTCTTCTGTTCTAATTTATTTTAACTTCTGCTTAATTAAATGCATAAAAGAACTAATGTGTTGGATTTGGGGATTTAAAATGACTTTCACCCAGCTGTTTTTAAATGCAGTAGGAAATTTCTTGAATATAATTGTTCTTTTAGAGGGAAAAAAATAAAGCACACGGTAACCATGACATTCACACAGAGGGGAATTATCACCTAGTGACATTGGCTGACAATTTCTAAACAGTAATTCCCCACCCAGAGTTTGAGAGGCATTCCAGAATTTCCCAGCTACCTTATGATGTGATGTAAATGTTGTAGATGGAAAATGTCAAAATAAGCTTATTGGAAATTCATTTTCTGCTGATGCATCTAACAGGTGTGTGTTAAGCATTTGCTAAACAAAAACAGCCCAGCAACAGCGTACAACTCACTCTTCAGAATACTGGGGAATATAATATGCCCCCCACCCCCCTTCTTAAAAACGAGATATCTCAGAGGGCTACTGCTGCAGAGGACTTGGGTTCAGTTCCCAACACCCACATGGCAGCTTACAACTGTTTCTAAACCCAGTTCCAGGGGATCCGATGCCCTCTTCTGGCCCTGTGGGCATTTTCACATATGGTCACTTACATACATGCAGGCAAAACACTCAGTCACATAAAATAAATAAAAAACGGAGTTCTATTATGACTTTAAATACAATAGGAAATAGTAAAATCTGAAAGTGAGAGGAAGCAATGAGAAACAGTGTCCGGATCTCCCTACCAAAGCCCAAATTAATGTGTCCATCTGCGAGATGGTGAGTATTCTCAGGCACAGACAACATGGTGCTATTTCCAACCCCATCCTTTATTTTTGCTTTGTTGCTTTGGTTTTGATTTTGGGGGCAGAAAGGGGTGCTGAGATTGAACTCGGGTAGATGCTACGTACTTACTACAAGTAAAGCCTTTACCAGGTCACAGCATAGGAATTTATGTAGTTCTTACCCCAGGCCTCCTCACCAATCAAGGCTTCTTCAGATCTAGACTGGGATGTATTTCTACTCAGCGGGTGCCCAATACCACGTTGGCCTTCACCAAGAGTGCCAACCTCCACTGTCTAGGCCGGTGTGTCTTCCTCTGAGTCTGGGCCCATGCGCCCTCATTCTGCAAGATTGAAGCAGCACAATGGTGGCTCAACTTCGTGCTTCTCGGTTCTCAATCTGGTATTTTAGCCATGGAGCCATTCGGGTGCTCTGTTCTTTAGCAAAAACTCTATTGCAGAGTTTTAGAAAGAGCCTGTGACAAGCTCTCAATCCACAGAAATTTCTATGGATTTAGAAAGTCAAGAGACCTTGGTTTAGATGAAAGGACAAATAATGACATTTTAGCCTCCAAAATCTGAGTGTTGCGCTGAAATAGTTTTCTCTGCAAAATGTTCACACTTTGCCAGGGGAATACCCAATAGACCTTAGTCTAAGTGAGGCACACAGAAAAGGTTTTTCCTGTCTTTCTCTATTTATTTCTCCTAGATCCCCAGACAGCCTGTAAGTTGTAAGCGGAACATCACCCTGTTCTCAAACTGCATCAAGTTCTCATGTGGAAGGCCTGCCTCACCTGGTCTAAGTAAGTGTTCCAGGTTCCTCACACCTTCCTCAAGGCCTACACAGAAAGACAAGGTCAACGGCTACAGCCATAACAATGAGGGGCTCTTTTCTACAATTCTACTCAATGATTTCTCAAAGAACTAAGCAAGAATTTTCAAATGACAATACAAAGTCAGCGGTAATAAATTCCCCCACTATAGTGAGAACTTCATGAGGTCTAAAGCCTATAAAGCAAGGCTGGAGAAAACGCTAAGAGGGAAAGGAGAGATTTTAAATACACTGCCTCTCATAGGAAGTTCCCACTTAGAAGGTCTGGTCTTCCTGTCAGAGGGTTAACAAGTTGGTGGGTCTCCTGGAAGTCTGGCTTTGCAGAAAGACCATCCGGAAAGGTGAGAGAAGCAGGAAAACATGTAACTGCTCAGTACGGAGCAGGCAATCCCATTCTAAAAACAGATTACAAGTACACAAAGCACTGAGACTCAATTCAAACAAACAGAGCAAAAAGCATTCCAGTTGGCTTAAGAGTAACATGACTGTGTTCGGAAGGCGCATGTTAAGACCTCTGAGAGCTGGCTAATTCTCGAACCTCCTTTGATGACACCTTGCTGGTTTTCAGAGAATTTGAGGAGCTTCAAAGAGAATGTGGTTTTAGGATAAGCCCCTCCTGAGCGTCCCAATTTTGTGCATTAGCCACGGATGATGAATTGAGCCTCTCTGTGATTGATTCTGTTCAAATTTGACTACACAAAAGCTAATGCTTAGCCTTTACTGCCTTCCAGGCAGTAAAGCTATTAGACACCTTCCCGAGAGGGTACGTATAAGGCAGATACTTGTGCCCATCAAAGGGAAAAGGAGACAAATGGTCTAAGAGATTTAATGAAGTTATAGAGGGTCAAAAAAACCTGTGACCCAGGCCAGAAATTTTGGTCTACAAAGACTCCAAAATCGAACATTTTTTTCTTTTTGAGACAGAGTTTCATCATGTAGCCTGGGTTTGATTCCTACCATGTTGAGCAGGCCTTCAACTCATAATCCTCCTGTCTCAGCCTCTCAAGGTATTACTGGCCTGCATCACCATGCCTACATTGAAACTGTTTGGTTTGGTTTCTTGAGGCCGTTTGACAACAGAGTCTCCCTATGTAGCCCTGTCTGGCCTGGAACTCGCTCTGTAGACCAGCCTGGCCTCCAACTCCCTGCCTCTGCCTCCTGAGTGCTAATGTCAAGCTACTTCTTCTTCAAAAGGCCCAGACCCCCCCGCCGCCACATACACACACACTAGACTTACAAACCACCCACAGCAACAGACAGTGTATGTTTTCCACCTGACACTGTCAGTGCCAACCAGGATGTGTCACAATCTCTTCTCTGCCTTTGCCCAGTGTCTTAAGGACAACAGGTTATTTTTTAAGGTTCTTAATTTGTCTTCTTAATACACATAGTAAACTTTCAAGTGCTCTTAGAATGTGAAATTCTCAATATTGAAAAGTTATATAGATGTGAACCCATTAGGAGCTTCTGCAACTTTCACTATTGTACTAGAGACTCTGAACTCCCTCCCTGACTGTCCTCTCTTCCAACCCAAAGACACCATCCACCAGCCAGACCAGTAGAAGCAAACTGTTCTGTCTTTCACACATATGGCTCCCATCCCATAGGCTGATGTTGAAAGTCATACATCCCATTATCGAAGGCTTTTCAGTGCTGACAGGTCAGTACGTGAGTACAGTATCTAGCAGAATTCATTTGTTGGAGGCAAGTAACATCAGTTCTGAGGACAACAGGTTTCTGCATTCATTCAACAGAGCACCTACCACAAAACTGATGTGTGTGTTACAGAATGTTAAGATGAGCCTGTGGCTCCAAGCAGGAAATTCCTGGCTTCAAAGGAGAAGAAAAATTAAAATATCCATCATACAATAATTAGTCCAATTAGGTAGGCTGAACTCGACTCTGTGAAATAGACCTAGAACCGTAATTCAGAACAGTGGTAAAGTGGTAACATGGGATTCAAGAAAG
This sequence comes from Nannospalax galili, assembly GCF_000622305.1. Taxonomy (NCBI): domain Eukaryota; kingdom Metazoa; phylum Chordata; class Mammalia; order Rodentia; family Spalacidae; genus Nannospalax; species Nannospalax galili. Next base: position 2,519,821 of record NW_008332583.1, read on the forward strand.
AGGGGCCTAATAGATAGTGCAAATACTGGGAGTAAGGGGCAGGCCAGGGCAGGACTATGCTGTGTGCCAGTGCTCCTACAAGGCTCTTATCCACATTCCAGAATCCAAGCATACCACTGTGGGGCACTTCTTCATGCATGCTGAGGAGCAAAGCCAAGGTCTTGCACACGCTAAGCATGCACCGTAGCACTGAATCCCCCAAGTCCAAGTCCACACCGGGAAATGTCTTCCCTTTTTTTTCTTTGGCAGTATTGGGGATTTAACCCAGAGACTCTCACATAAACAGGTGCCCTACATCTGTGCTACATCCCCAGCCCCAAGCTGTGCTGTTTGGAATTGGTATTTCCTGACTTGCTTCTCAAGCCCAACCCCTCAAATATGACCCATCAGAGGAAGCAGAAGCCCTGGATGAGGGTGAACACTTGTGCTCCTTTCTTCTGTCCTGATCAGCACAAGCCCTGTCTGCTCTCAGGCAAAAATCAAAGTTTAAAATGACCAGTCCTAGAAAGCAGCTCAGCATTCGCAAAGGCTTAGAAGAAAATGTCAATACTAAAAATGCAAGGCACATTGTACCAGGGGACAGAACTGTAATTATAAAGTATTTCTATATTAACTAAAGTTCAGCATAATGAATGAGCCTTTAAAAAAAAAAAAAACTAGGCCACCATTGATTCAGCATACACTAAATAAGTATTCTCTGCATTTGCTGTGAGCCAACAGCTTCAGGTTGCAGCTCTGAGTCATTGAGATAAACAGAAGCTTGTGTGGCAGAGTGAGTCTTCCTAGTAAACAGCAGCCCTAGTGTGACACACTTTCAGCCCAAGATAAGAACCTCTCTTGCAAACAGTGGAGAGCTACATTTGTGGTGATTCGGGTCCGAGATCTCATTAAACTTCAGGAAGCGGTGGCCATGTTCTGCAGAGCTCACAAAGTAACCTTTTTAAAACAGCACTGAAACTCCAAAGCCCGTTAGAGCCTCCCAGGTTTCCTCTCATTGCTAATGTCTGCTTTAACAAAAGCAAGCCCAGGTTTTGGTCTCCCCCTTTCCAATCTTGAGCTGCTGGTTAATAGGAGCACCAACTCACAGGCTGCTGTGTGCTTCCCATCACGGACCTGGAAGTTTCTACTCTGAAGCTAATAGAGGGGCATGGAAACTTCCAGGGTGCCGTCTTCAAATCCCCAGGCATCGAAGCCTAGCGCTACTGAGCAAGTTAACCACATTCTCTATCTTTCAACAGCTTAACTTTTCAATGTTGCCAAGTGCCTATCCACTTGTCCTCTCACCCTGCCCCCTTGTCCTTCCTCTCTCCTAAGTAGAACTGTTGGGAACACCCTGAGGAAAACAGACATTCCAGACCTAGCGTAGTATCCAGAACACCGAAAATGGTATCCAACTGGATTCTCAACACACAGGAAGAATTTTAAGTACGCTGTGTCTGAAACTGTGTGGAATTGTGGTTTATTGAAATTTCCTACTAGACAGCAAGCACAGATAAGCATGTTCTTGCACATAAGGTACACAGACTTTTCTATAAAGAGCCTGTATTTAAGGGCTATCAAGCCACATGGTCTCTGTTGCCACAACTGAACTTGCTATTCTACATTAACAAACCACCCAAACGGGGTAGAGAGGGTCCAAAAAACCCTTTATTTACAAACATTGTGCTTTGAGTCATGGTTGAACAGATCAAATTGTAACAGCAACAGGATAAGTTCAAGACCAAGAACAGACTGACACTAGCTGGATAGTCCTGGACAAGTTACCAGGCTTTTCTTTGCCCCCATTTCTAACCCCTCTACACACACGCGCGCGCACACACACACACGCACACGCACACACACACACACACACACACACAGAGTCTCACTCTGTAGCCCCAAGCTGGCCTCTGATTTGTGGGCAAGCCTCCTGCCTCGGCTTCCCAAGTGCTGGAATTACAAATGGAAGCCATCAGGTCCATCTAGGTGCAAAGGGGAAAGGAATCATAGAGCCCCCCCCGCCCCCGACCCAGAGGCTTGCTCAGAGAAACAACGGAATCTTTAAAGGACTAGAACAGCAGCTGCCACAGACTGAGTGAGACGTTAAGTTTTCTCTAAGTACTGTTTTTCTTACTACTGTACTATCCAAGAATCAGTACAAGGGCACACTTGTTCTTTACTTCATTTAGAACAAAAATGCTAGATTTTCTAACAAAGTTTGGAAGAAACTTTCCTTTATCAAGGTCCCATTGCCAAAGCAGGACATCTTTATAAAGATAAATATCTAATCAGAAATACATAACCTATGTAAAACAAGTTTAAATTACTGCAGGACACATTTTACTTCTGAGATTAACTCATAAGCCACTTGTGGTTTACTTGAAATTGGAGTTTATTTGTTATGATGGAGGGTCAGATGCCATTGCACTTTATTTATTTATTTATTTATTCATCTATTTATTATTATTATTATTATTATTTTGAGGCAGATCTCGCTGCAGCCCCAGCTGGCCTTGAACTGGCTATGTAGACCAGGCTGGCTTGATCTCACAGAGATCTGCTTGCCTCTGCCTCCTGAGTGCTAGGACTAAAGGCATGTACCACCATGCCAGGCTCATTGCACTGTTTTCAAAGCCACCAGGAAAGATTAAGGCTGCTTATAGGCGACAGGAAGGAACAAATCACTCAGCCAAAGTACTTTTAAGTCAGTTCAATGAATGGGGTTAGGGGAGGTGTTATATCATTTCTTGATTAAATATGAAAGCATTATTAAACTGAAGTCACCCATTCATTTCAAGTTCTATTACACAGCTTTTTTTGCTTTTAGACTCAGCCTCATCTATCCCAGGCTGACCTTGAACTCTCTATGTAGCTAAGAACAATCTTGGACTTCTGATCTTCCTGCCTCCACCTCCCGAGAGCAGGGATCATGGGTGTGCACCACAGTTGTGGTATTCAGTAGTGGGGATTGAAATCAAGGACTTGGTATATTCTACACAAGGACTTTACCAACTGAGGTGTCACCCCAACTCATCTATACCATTTCTGAACAAAAGGGAAACCAGGCAGATTTTTCTTAAATACATTTTTACCAGTGGATGGGGAAAAATATTTTGTATCACAGAGTGAAGGGAGGGTATTAGTGGTATTTAAGATAGAGACCAGAAATCTCCTGAACATCAGGATGAGTCCAACACCAAGAATCATCCGAAATGACATTTGGCTTGAAATTGGGAAACCCTGCCTTAGACAGGGAGAGAACAGTAACAGGAAAACATCTGACAGCTATACTTTACTTTTACCATCTCATCTCACCCTCTATCAACCTTTGGTTCATTGGCTGTGGCCAGAAAAGACAGCATAGAGAGGCTGGGCCACCTGTTCCAGGCCCTATAGCCTGGAAATAAGCAGCCAGGACTAGACAGAAGCCTGTCGTGTTTAACACACACTGCCTAGAGGTGGAAATTCCTGGGCAAATGAAGAGTAGTAGGTTTAACTTAAGGGAAATGAGATATCCCAAGTCTCTGAGCAGCTATCTGGTAAGAATCCACATCTCTGTCAGGTCCAGAAGTAATTCAGACAGCTAGCAGGAGAAGAGAAATCTCATCACCTTCACACCGGTAACGAGCCTTCAGCAGCGCCCTTGAACTTGACCAGCCTATGTGAGAGGAAGACGGGTTTTTATCGAGTACCTGGCAGTTTATTACACTCTGCAGCTCTTTCTCCTTTATAGGATTTTCTGCCCGAACTCAATAGCCACCAGCATTCGGGAAAGGTTAACATCATTCTTCACTGCACCTGTTTCTGGATCACAGTAAGATTAGCCATCTCATTGAGAAAAGAAAATCCTTCTGATCAACGTTTTTGTTTCATTTTCTGACCCTCTAATTTGTAATTTCATTTACAAATTTACATATGTAAAATTCCAGCTAAGAACTTCACCTTACATTTCATTTTTTAATATGTATTTTAAAGTTTCTATTAGCGTATATTTGTTGTACCTGGTACTGGGTTACATAAGGACATTTTCTTACAAGTATATATTATACTTCAAATGTATTCATTTTTATATAAATAAAATCTTCAGTAAAATAATGTATTTATTCATTAAAAATACAATCTTTTGCCAGGCGTGGTGGTGCATTCCTTTAATCCCAGCACTCGGGACGCAGAGGTAGGTGGATCTCTGTGAGCTCAAGGTCAGCCTGGTCTACACAGTAAGTTCCAGGTCAGCTGGGGCTATAGGGAGACCCTGTCTCAAAGAGACAAAAAAAAAAAAAAATTGCTCTAGAGTTCTTGCCCCAAATTTGTCAAGAAAATTCTAAATCTCTATAAAATGTACCTCAAATAAATCTGTCTCTTATGCAATGGATGTAAAACCTGTATACTTCTAGGACAGGGGCCTAATGATGTACTACTACATTCTGTATTTCTTACCCAATTTGCTCTCTAGATCTGAATGGCAGCTAAGTCCGAGCAGGCGTGGCAGGGTAGTCCTACCTCCTAAACAAAACATCCTTCCCCACAGTCTTACCCTGACCACAGCCCAGCGGCACATAACAGAGTAGAACTGAGTCTGACATTGAATATGAATCCTCTGGGCTGTGCAGATGGCTCAGGGTGTGAGGCAAGAATGGGCGAGCCTGGATCAGAGCGTGTGTTGTGCATGCAGGAGGATATATGAGATGAAATCCACAGCACCCACATGAAAAGCCAGGAGTGCTTGCATGAGCCACTGCAAACCTGGTGTGGAGGGGCAGGAACAGAATGGTCACTGGAATTTGATGGCCACCATCCCAGCTCTAGTTTCAGTGAGAGACCCAGGCTCAAGGGAATGAGGTGGACACAGGACACCTGATGCTATCCTCTGAACACACACTCCTACACAAATAAGTAAATAATCAAACATACATATGAATGTATGTGTGTGTGGAAAAAATATATGTATATATATAAATTAAGCCAGGTGCAGTGGCACCCGCCTTTAGTCCCAGCACTTGAGAGGCAGAGGCAGGTGGATCTCTGTGAGTTCGAGGCCAGCCTGGTCTACATAGTGAGTTACAGGCCAGCTGGGGCTACAGGGAGATCCTGTCTCAAAAAAGATCCCTTTCCAAAAAAGAAAAGCAACATATGTGTATATATAAATTGAATTTTCACTGGACATGGTGACATTTGCCTTTAATCCCAGGACTCAGAAGGCAGAGGCAGGTGGGTCTCTGTAGCCCTGAGTTCAGCCTGGTCCACAGAGCAAGTTCCCAGCTACCTGGGGCTGGCTGGGGAGACCCTGTCTCAAAAAACAAATGAAGAACAACAAAAAAAATGAATCCCATGAGATCCCTAGTCAAATGGGTCAGAGCAATGGAAGCACCAAGATTAAGCAGAGACTCCACTTGCTAATGGTATGATCCCTGTCAAAAATTTTAAAACTCTAAAATCAAAACAGACTGTTCAATTCATTAAATGTTACAAAGCATTCAGACAAAGTGTCCTACTCGGTATCTTCCTGCAATGCCTTCTTCACCTTGCGATTTATCCCTCAGAATATTCTTTACAGAATGAAGGGAAAATTGAATTGCTTTTACTGATACTCAAGTCACTTTATTAGGAAGATCTTAGTGAAAGAAAACAATGGTTTCTCCATCCCCTTGGACTAAGCAGGGTTCATCAGATTAAGAGTTCTAGTCTCAGACACCATAATAACTGAGTCCCCTGAACGTGGCTTTCTGCTTCAGTCACAATGTGTGGTGGTTTGAATGAAAATGTCCCCCATAGGCTCCAAGTATCTGGACATTTCATCCCCAGATGATGGCTCTGTTTTGGGAGGTCTTAGAAGGTGTGGCTATCCTGGAGGAAGCACGTCACTGGGGGTGGGTTTAGAGAGTTCTTAAGGCT
>NW_008332583.1:2525748-2528609 GCF_000622305.1 Nannospalax galili
AGCTTAGCTTCTGCTGCTCCTGCTCCAGCCACCTCCAGCCACCATGCCTCCCCGCCATGACGGACTGTAATTCCCCTGGAACCATAAGCTCAAATAAACTCTTCTTTCTATAAATTGCTTGGGTCAGTGTTTCTATCACAGCAACAGAAAAATGACTACTACACAATGGTAACTTTCTCTGACGGGAAGTAGGAGGGGCACGATGTCCGCCTCATTACCAGGGGCGTGTGTGGTAGGGGCACAATGTCCGCCTCATTACCAGGGGCGTGTGTGGTAGGTAGCTGACAAAAATCTACTCAATAGGATTCAGGATGGAGCCAACTCCAACAGCTCAGTGCATGAATTTGTCCCGACAACCTAGAGATCTTAATCACACATGCCGACTCTGCAAAGCAGAAAGTTCACTATGACCTAAACTTCACATTTGTCCTCTGGTCATCACAACCAGAGTTAATTTTGATAATCTGGGGAAAGGCACACCCACCCAGTGGAGCCAAGATGAGCTAACAGATGCTTTAGACACAATGTCTCCAAGCCTGCCAATAGCTGTGAAGATAGGGGTCATTTAGCCCCACATACAAAACAGCCTACTGCAGCTCGAAAAGATTATGTCATCTGCCCTCCATACAACACGCCCATTCTTTCCAAAAGCAACTACTGAGACCTTCCCTACTCTGTGATGCCAGACATCTGATACAGGCATGCCACAGTCTTCACAGAGATGACAGCTTGTCAAGTGACCCGGCCAGGTTTCTCCCAAACACAAGTGGGATGCAGTGTCCTTGCTCTTCCCAATTACTTTGAAGAATGAAGAAAAGAAAGTTGATTAGAAGCTAATCAGCCTGGAGGTGACTCGAAGCCAGTTTCTTCCCTCTCCATCTGAACCTGTTCTAAAGCATGCCTTTTTACCACATTCCTGTACACGGAGTCGTGTCTATCAGAATATCACTCATAACTCTTAGTTGGGAAATCTTCCAAATCGTTGTTATGGCTGGCTTTGTTTTCAACTTGACGCATCTGGGAAACTGGGGGAATTTCCACTATCAGATTGGCCAGTGGGGGTGTCTGTGGGGCATTTTCTTGACTGTTGAATGATGTGGGAAGGCCCAGCCCACTGTAGGTGGTACCACCCCTGAGCAGGTGTTCCTGGGCTGTGTAAGACAGCAGGCTGAACACAGGCCAGAGGAGCAAGCCAGTAAACAGCGAGTATTCCTGCCCAGTATCTGCTTCGGTTCCCACTCTAGATTCCTGTCTTCAATTCTTGCCCTAGGTTCCCTCAGTGGTGGACTCACTTGGAAGTGTAAGATACCAAAAAACCTTTCCTCCCCAAGTTCTTTTTGGTTAGTCTTATCACAGCAACAGAAAGGGAACTAGGATACTCTCAGAAAAAATCTTTTTCACGCTATGTACCAATGTAACCCCCTTTTACCAATGTAATTCCCTTTTCTGTCCCCTTAGCCAGGGGTACCCATCAGAGAAGTACCCACATGGAGGATGTGTCCAAAGCAATCTTGTGGGTAAACCAGTGGCTATTTGCTTCTATCTAATCCATCAGGAACTTGTATGAGCAATCTATTACTACATAGCAAATGGTACCACCACATAGAGGCTTTGCCCAGCAAGCATTTACCAAGCTTGAAATATGGGCAGATCAGGATTCCAGAGCAATGGTTTAGACAAGTGGTACGTTGGGAAGCAGGGTGGTGTCTTTTCAAACAGGGTCTCTGTATGCAGTCCTGGCTGGCCTCAAACTCCTGATCCTCCTTCCTCAGCCTCCTAAGTACTAGGTTGGGCTCTGAATTTCTCAGGAGGTAACAGTCATGGTGTTGCCAGTGATGTGTAACTTGGTCAGAGGCCTTCCTAGTCTGCCAGCAGGAAGCCTCAGTTGCTCACCAACCACCCATGGGCGTCCTCACAGAGCTGCATGAGTTTTGACACAGCACATGGCTTCCCCCAGGAGCAGTGACCAGAAAGAATAAGTCTATAAATTCATCTTTGCCAAGTTTATTGTGCTCCTTAGAAATGAACCCCACAGCCCAGGCCATACACAATGGGAACCCCAGACATAAGGAATTATCTAAGAATCTGTGGACACAGCACTGTTATTTAGCCCTTTCCAATAAGATAAAAAAAAATCAAGAAAACTCGGGCGTCTTTTCATTGGCTGGTCAGCTGACCAGACCTACTCAACAGAAGAGTTATGCTGATGGATGCATTATAGGACAGACAATCATACAGGGTAGGACATTAAGTCTGGTGTTTAAATTTCAAGTTATGAATATGAGAAAGAGGAATATAAGGAATTGTGTTCTGGCTTTTGGTGCTATTGCTTGGGATTTTTTTTTTGACCCAATGTAATTCTAAAACACAACCATTGCAGACTGAGGTTGGGAGCAGAAATGTTTCACATTTGGGAGTTTCAGATCTTGGAATATTTGTGAAAACCAGATGAGCAGATCCAATCTGAGAATCTGAAATTTGAGATAATCCAAAATCCAATACTTTCTGATGCTCCAGTTTTCAGGCTTCAGGACATCTGGGATTTTTGGAATACAGATACATAATCCACATTGTGATTTCCACAATCACATTTCCAGACTGGATCACAGGTTCTGGGTTTCTACGCATGTAGGACTGCATTCTTTATGTAAAGCTCTTACCTATAAACAAGAAGATGCTAACTACTCTTTATTCATTCCATATTCAAACACAATAAAAGAGAGGTGGCTAAGAAATAAGGCACTTTCTCCAATGTAAAACAAAAGGTAACAGGATTTTTTTTTTTTTTTTTTTTTTTTTTTTTGTTTGTGAAGGGGTCCCCTTTTTTTTTTTTTTTTTTTTTTTTATTTTTTTTTTTTGGG